>NC_143014.1:358520770-358690770 GCF_055824585.1 Amblyomma mixtum | reverse complement strand
TCCATCCATCCATCCATCCATCCATCCATCCATCCATCCATCCATCCATCCATCCATCCATCCATCCATCCATCCATCCATCCATCCATCCATCCATCCATCCATCCATCCATCCATCCATCCATCCATCCATCCATCCATCCATCCATCCATCCATCCATCCATCCATCCATCCATCCATCCATCCATCCATCCATCCATCCATCCATCCATCCATCCATCCATCCATCCATCCATCCATCCATCCATCCATCCATCCATCCATCCATCCATCCATCCATCCATCCATCCATCCATCCATCCATCCATCCATCCATCCATCCATCCATCCATCCATCCATCCATCCATCCATCCATCCATCCATCCATCCATCCATCCATCCATCCATCCATCCATCCATCCATCCATCCATCCATCCATCCATCCATCCATCCATCCATCCATCCATCCATCCATCCATCCATCCATCCATCCATCCATCCATCCATCCATCCATCCATCCATCCATCCATCCATCCATCCATCCATCCATCCATCCATCCATCCATCCATCCATCCATCCATCCATCCATCCATCCATCCATCCATCCATCCATCCATCCATCCATCCATCCATCCATCCATCCATCCATCCATCCATCCATCCATCCATCCATCCATCCATCCATCCATCCATCCATCCATCCATCCATCCATCCATCCATCCATCCATCCATCCATCCATCCATCCATCCATCCATCCATCCATCCATCCATCCATCCATCCATCCATCCATCCATCCATCCATCCATCCATCCATCCATCCATCCATCCATCCATCCATCCATCCATCCATCCATCCATCCATCCATCCATCCATCCATCCATCCATCCATCCATCCATCCATCCATCCATCCATCCATCCATCCATCCATCCATCCATCCATCCATCCATCCATCCATCCATCCATCCATCCATCCATCCATCCATCCATCCATCCATCCATCCATCCATCCATCCATCCATCCATCCATCCATCCATCCATCCATCCATCCATCCATCCATCCATCCATCCATCCATCCATCCATCCATCCATCCATCCATCCATCCATCCATCCATCCATCCATCCATCCATCCATCCATCCATCCATCCATCCATCCATCCATCCATCCATCCATCCATCCATCCATCCATCCATCCATCCATCCATCCATCCATCCATCCATCCATCCATCCATCCATCCATCCATCCATCCATCCATCCATCCATCCATCCATCCATCCATCCATCCATCCATCCATCCATCCATCCATCCATCCATCCATCCATCCATCCATCCATCCATCCATCCATCCATCCATCCATCCATCCATCCATCCATCCATCCATCCATCCATCCATCCATCCATCCATCCATCCATCCATCCATCCATCCATCCATCCATCCATCCATCCATCCATCCATCCATCCATCCATCCATCCATCCATCCATCCATCCATCCATCCATCCATCCATCCATCCATCCATCCATCCATCCATCCATCCATCCATCCATCCATCCATCCATCCATCCATCCATCCATCCATCCATCCATCCATCCATCCATCCATCCATCCATCCATCCATCCATCCATCCATCCATCCATCCATCCATCCATCCATCCATCCATCCATCCATCCATCCATCCATCCATCCATCCATCCATCCATCCATCCATCCATCCATCCATCCATCCATCCATCCATCCATCCATCCATCCATCCATCCATCCATCCATCCATCCATCCATCCATCCATCCATCCATCCATCCATCCATCCATCCATCCATCCATCCATCCATCCATCCATCCATCCATCCATCCATCCATCCATCCATCCATCCATCCATCCATCCATCCATCCATCCATCCATCCATCCATCCATCCATCCATCCATCCATCCATCCATCCATCCATCCATCCATCCATCCATCCATCCATCCATCCATCCATCCATCCATCCATCCATCCATCCATCCATCCATCCATCCATCCATCCATCCATCCATCCATCCATCCATCCATCCATCCATCCATCCATCCATCCATCCATCCATCCATCCATCCATCCATCCATCCATCCATCCATCCATCCATCCATCCATCCATCCATCCATCCATCCATCCATCCATCCATCCATCCATCCATCCATCCATCCATCCATCCATCCATCCATCCATCCATCCATCCATCCATCCATCCATCCATCCATCCATCCATCCATCCATCCATCCATCCATCCATCCATCCATCCATCCATCCATCCATCCATCCATCCATCCATCCATCCATCCATCCATCCATCCATCCATCCATCCATCCATCCATCCATCCATCCATCCATCCATCCATCCATCCATCCATCCATCCATCCATCCATCCATCCATCCATCCATCCATCCATCCATCCATCCATCCATCCATCCATCCATCCATCCATCCATCCATCCATCCATCCATCCATCCATCCATCCATCCATCCATCCATCCATCCATCCATCCATCCATCCATCCATCCATCCATCCATCCATCCATCCATCCATCCATCCATCCATCCATCCATCCATCCATCCATCCATCCATCCATCCATCCATCCATCCATCCATCCATCCATCCATCCATCCATCCATCCATCCATCCATCCATCCATCCATCCATCCATCCATCCATCCATCCATCCATCCATCCATCCATCCATCCATCCATCCATCCATCCATCCATCCATCCATCCATCCATCCATCCATCCATCCATCCATCCATCCATCCATCCATCCATCCATCCATCCATCCATCCATCCATCCATCCATCCATCCATCCATCCATCCATCCATCCATCCATCCATCCATCCATCCATCCATCCATCCATCCATCCATCCATCCATCCATCCATCCATCCATCCATCCATCCATCCATCCATCCATCCATCCATCCATCCATCCATCCATCCATCCATCCATCCATCCATCCATCCATCCATCCATCCATCCATCCATCCATCCATCCATCCATCCATCCATCCATCCATCCATCCATCCATCCATCCATCCATCCATCCATCCATCCATCCATCCATCCATCCATCCATCCATCCATCCATCCATCCATCCATCCATCCATCCATCCATCCATCCATCCATCCATCCATCCATCCATCCATCCATCCATCCATCCATCCATCCATCCATCCATCCATCCATCCATCCATCCATCCATCCATCCATCCATCCATCCATCCATCCATCCATCCATCCATCCATCCATCCATCCATCCATCCATCCATCCATCCATCCATCCATCCATCCATCCATCCATCCATCCATCCATCCATCCATCCATCCATCCATCCATCCATCCATCCATCCATCCATCCATCCATCCATCCATCCATCCATCCATCCATCCATCCATCCATCCATCCATCCATCCATCCATCCATCCATCCATCCATCCATCCATCCATCCATCCATCCATCCATCCATCCATCCATCCATCCATCCATCCATCCATCCATCCATCCATCCATCCATCCATCCATCCATCCATCCATCCATCCATCCATCCATCCATCCATCCATCCATCCATCCATCCATCCATCCATCCATCCATCCATCCATCCATCCATCCATCCATCCATCCATCCATCCATCCATCCATCCATCCATCCATCCATCCATCCATCCATCCATCCATCCATCCATCCATCCATCCATCCATCCATCCATCCATCCATCCATCCATCCATCCATCCATCCATCCATCCATCCATCCATCCATCCATCCATCCATCCATCCATCCATCCATCCATCCATCCATCCATCCATCCATCCATCCATCCATCCATCCATCCATCCATCCATCCATCCATCCATCCATCCATCCATCCATCCATCCATCCATCCATCCATCCATCCATCCATCCATCCATCCATCCATCCATCCATCCATCCATCCATCCATCCATCCATCCATCCATCCATCCATCCATCCATCCATCCATCCATCCATCCATCCATCCATCCATCCATCCATCCATCCATCCATCCATCCATCCATCCATCCATCCATCCATCCATCCATCCATCCATCCATCCATCCATCCATCCATCCATCCATCCATCCATCCATCCATCCATCCATCCATCCATCCATCCATCCATCCATCCATCCATCCATCCATCCATCCATCCATCCATCCATCCATCCATCCATCCATCCATCCATCCATCCATCCATCCATCCATCCATCCATCCATCCATCCATCCATCCATCCATCCATCCATCCATCCATCCATCCATCCATCCATCCATCCATCCATCCATCCATCCATCCATCCATCCATCCATCCATCCATCCATCCATCCATCCATCCATCCATCCATCCATCCATCCATCCATCCATCCATCCATCCATCCATCCATCCATCCATCCATCCATCCATCCATCCATCCATCCATCCATCCATCCATCCATCCATCCATCCATCCATCCATCCATCCATCCATCCATCCATCCATCCATCCATCCATCCATCCATCCATCCATCCATCCATCCATCCATCCATCCATCCATCCATCCATCCATCCATCCATCCATCCATCCATCCATCCATCCATCCATCCATCCATCCATCCATCCATCCATCCATCCATCCATCCATCCATCCATCCATCCATCCATCCATCCATCCATCCATCCATCCATCCATCCATCCATCCATCCATCCATCCATCCATCCATCCATCCATCCATCCATCCATCCATCCATCCATCCATCCATCCATCCATCCATCCATCCATCCATCCATCCATCCATCCATCCATCCATCCATCCATCCATCCATCCATCCATCCATCCATCCATCCATCCATCCATCCATCCATCCATCCATCCATCCATCCATCCATCCATCCATCCATCCATCCATCCATCCATCCATCCATCCATCCATCCATCCATCCATCCATCCATCCATCCATCCATCCATCCATCCATCCATCCATCCATCCATCCATCCATCCATCCATCCATCCATCCATCCATCCATCCATCCATCCATCCATCCATCCATCCATCCATCCATCCATCCATCCATCCATCCATCCATCCATCCATCCATCCATCCATCCATCCATCCATCCATCCATCCATCCATCCATCCATCCATCCATCCATCCATCCATCCATCCATCCATCCATCCATCCATCCATCCATCCATCCATCCATCCATCCATCCATCCATCCATCCATCCATCCATCCATCCATCCATCCATCCATCCATCCATCCATCCATCCATCCATCCATCCATCCATCCATCCATCCATCCATCCATCCATCCATCCATCCATCCATCCATCCATCCATCCATCCATCCATCCATCCATCCATCCATCCATCCATCCATCCATCCATCCATCCATCCATCCATCCATCCATCCATCCATCCATCCATCCATCCATCCATCCATCCATCCATCCATCCATCCATCCATCCATCCATCCATCCATCCATCCATCCATCCATCCAGCAAAAACTCGGTGTTTTGGGTTTCGGTTCACCGATGTCGATGCAGACGATTACGCTTTTGCATCATGCACGGCTCAACTAAGTAAGTACCGTTGTAAAACTTGGTACGGTACAAAAGTTATTATAATACTCAAGCTTTGTGTGCAGTTTCACCGCAAACGAGCCAGCGGTTGAGGTAAGAAAATTTTTGAAAGTCTTTACGATAAAAACGCACAATACTGTATGTTAACTGCACCTGCATTCAACTCCTATTTAGACACAAAATGTACTGCGTGTATTTGTGGGGCGCGATTTGCTGTTACATTGAAAACAATTTTTAGCGTAGTTTTGACTTGCTATATTGTTTTGAATATTCAGAATAACACATGCATACATTAACATCCTTCAGAACACGCTGCCGTGCCGTCCGGCGGCCCTTCCTATGGCAGCTACTGCTCTGTGTCGTTGTGCCAGAACAACGGCAGAACGCACAAGAAGCCAGGAAATAGTTTCTTCCATATACCACGGGACAGCAGGTGCGTTGAGTTTTCTTATGTTTTGAATTTCTTTACGCTTACTATCTGCGCAATAAGGGTGAAAACAAAAATCGTTTATTCACACTTATAGTGCTAGCTTCTTAATAGGAAGGCTTGGGCAAAATGGCTTCTTCATTTGATTTCAAAGCATTGTAAATGATTACCAATACGGGTTAGTAAATATTGTAGCTATTATTTCGGAATGCTTGCAGTGGCGGAGCAACTACACATTTTTTAATTTTAGTTAAGCCGTAAAAAATGCGGCAAAAAAGGATATGTAAGCAGGGCTCTCAACAATATTGGCTTTGCCTGATATGTATTATTTCAATCGGTGCAGGTGTTACTTCCAGACCCCCTCAAAAAGCTAAGTTATGCTTTTTGGTCAATGCCTGTCATAAGCTTGCTGCGGACCCCACAATTTTTTATTCCTTAAAGTTTGGCTATATTAACTGCCTCCTGTAAAAACATCTTGTGGTACCAAGTGTAAGAATATTATTCAAGCAATTACGCTTATGCTAGGTGCATCATCACCATTGCAGGATGACGGCATTGGTGCAGTACACTGGAAGAGACGACCTTCTGAGAAAGCCAGCCAGCCTACTGTATGCCACATACACGGTTTGCAGTGACCATTTTACTGCAAAATATTTAATGGATCCTGGCCACACGAAGCTCACAAAGCTGGCCGTGCCTAGTGTCTACCGTAACTACTTGTTTTTTGTCTTCTCTGCTAGTACTTTCAGATTTGCCTATGTTAAGGAATGGCATTATATTTCCTTTCTATACCATGCTGTCCTCGGTTCGTGTGTAGCCTGATGGGCTCATTCTTTATATTGCCCTGGAATAAACAGTTTCCTCGACACTCCGTCTGTTTATTAAATACTGCTATGAACTTCCTGCTATGAATTTGTATGCGCAGATGGCGAAGTTGGAATTATAATCGGCTGCATCGGTGTATGGCTCCAGGATGATTGAGGTACTCTGTATGCAGAGCTCGCGCTCTGGCTCGCCTTCTGCCACCGTGGAAGCCCGGTAGCATATTTTTGGGGAGCGGTTTGATGAGTTTGTCGGGCACTCCGCGTATTAGAGGGCCCGGTCGGTTAGACATGGGTTCAGCGTTTATGCCTATTTGATCTAGAATCTCTCGTCCCGCTGTAATGTTGGCCAGTCTTTGAATGTGCATCGCCTTGCGTGCAGTGATGAGTTCTTCTGCAGTGTTGTGTATACCCAAGGATAGAAATCTGTCCGTGGGTGTGTTTCTAGAAAGCCCTAGACCAGCTTTTTATAAGCTCGTCCGAGTAACCTGTTGAATATGTCGATGTCCACCTTAAACAGTGTGAGGTATGGTAGAGAGTAGGTGAATCTGCTAATGACGAATGCACGTATAAAGCGACAGGTGTCGGCCTCCTTCATACCTCTCTTTTTAGCAGTGATTCTTCGAATGAGTCTATCTGGTTGACCGTGTTTTCCAGACGGCTGATTGTAATGTTGCTCTTACGATTATTTTGTATGAACAGGCCTAGTACTCGAATGGTTGTGACAAAGAAAGAGAAATAGGGGCCGTAATGAAGAAAATGAAAATTGTGTTTGAGGAACGGAAATTGCTCAGTAACTGTCTCACATATCTCGGTGGACACCCGTCATCCGTTTGTAGAGGAAGGAAGTCCATGGGAGTGAAAGAAGAAAGAGAAAGAGTGTGGCTGTAATGAAGAAAATGAAAATTGTATTTGAGGAGAAGAAATTACGAAGTAACTGTCTCACATATCTCGGTGAACACCCGTCAAAAGTGTGACACCTCTGCTGGCAAGCTTCTGCCGACAACCTTCTGTCGACAACGATGAGGAGAGGTCACAAGAGGTCACCATGCACTCGGCCAAGGCTGTGGCATGTGCAAGTTGCGCGTCCGTGCCGTGGGTGCCGCCGCGGTCGAAACGATTGCAGCGATCCTGGTATCGGCGGTAAACGCGGCTGCAGCACTCGGCTGCGACTGGCGTCAGGAAGTACGTCACTACTGCGCAAGCGTGTCGTATTCCCACCACACGCGAGACGGCGCGAGCGTCTAAAGAAATGTAGCGCACAAACTTCTTGTTGCTAAATAATTATGGTCGACCGCCACTGTTTCAACATATATAAGAAGATGCAGTTTATTAAAAACGCTTCAAAGTTTTTTTTTTTCGTTTGCACTGTCAGCACTCGGCTGTGAACAGGTTAGGCACGTTTTTACAACGATGCTCCTTGAAAACACCTGCATAAAGAGTCAGCAAAGGCTACTGTTGTGTTTTTACATCACAGTGAGCAATGACATACGGCGTAAGACATCGCGGAGCCCGTGTGGGCGGTTTGTTTACAAGAGTAAGGCGGTGAGATAAGGTGGCGTGAGGGGCCAGAGCACGGATGAACACAGCATGCACTCACTGCGCGGTGCATGCACAATATTCTAGACTTGTGATAGGGTGGTGCATACGGGAGGCAAACTGCCTGCCGATGTTGGAGCACCTTTTTTTTTTGACTTTGTGCGCCAGCTGCAAAGCGTCACCATTTGAGGACGTCCAGCTTGTATTTTTTTTTCTGCAAGCAATAACGATGTTGTTCTCTCTGTTAAATATTTCAGATTTGCTTGTATTAAGGAACGCAGTTATCTTTGTATCGAGCCTTTCTGTACCATTCTGGTCTTGGTTTGTGTCTAGCCTTTGTGTTCATTCTTTATATTGACAAAGAATAAGCAGTTTCCTCGACACTCCGTCTGTTTATTAAATACTGCATGCTGGATGACCACTTGCTCCGAACAGGAGACAAGCCGACAAAAGCATGACAAAAGCATTTGTTGGGCGAGTTGGTGTTTTTGATGATCCATAACTACAGCGCAAACGACAGGACAGAGATGAGGAAGGGACACCTTGTCAGGAGACAAGCGCCAGACAGAAAGAGCCCTTGTTGATTCATGAGCCCATAGCTACCTGTATTATAGGTATACTATTCTGCACAACTTGCATTGAAATAATTTGGGTACGACGAAATTCGGAAAAGTGATTAAAGGAGACATTGTCCACCTCCGCTAAATTTGCGCCAGTGGAGACGAAAGAACTGTGTGCAGGTTGCTTTCACAAACTTCTGGGTGCGCTAAAATCCATTGGATGGCGCGCAAACAACCTGAAATTCGCTCCAGTGAAACCGAAACCGGAATGTCGGCCAGTTGATCTCACCAACCGCTAGGTGCGCTAGACTCGATTGGGCCTCTGGGGTCTATGGGAGTATCCTCTATTATTCATTCTTTCTCTATGGGAGCTGTTTGGTTTCCCCAGAAATGCGTCGCATTCAAAGCTGCTTCCAGCGGGCAAGGCGTCGCGCCGAACGGGCAAAGGCGTTCCGTGGACTCGCTTGCAGCTTTGCAATGGGTGAGGTGCGTTCCTTCCTCCATGGTTTCCACATTCAACGCAGAGGCTCATGGGAAAGCCGTCTGCTACCCGCTACTTCCGGTTCCAAATTTCTCCGCCTGCTCGCTTGCTTCACGGCAGTCGCTCTGTTAATTCGCTTCGTACACTGATTTATTTCCACTGCAACACCGCTGATTGTATTGCATCATCGCAGGACCAACTATTCGTCGACTCTATTCTGCTTCGTAGCGTGTTTTCGCATGAAGTACAACCAAAATAATGTAAACGGTCGGAGGCTTTCTATGCGTATGCAGTGCGATGTGTTGAGACGCGCTGCGCGCACGGTTGCATGTATGTATCTGCTAGCCCACTGACAGCTTTTACATGCTTTGAGGCAGATACATCTATCGTTTGCTAAACTATGCAACCTCAGCCTTTGTTTCCTTCGTGGTGCAGCAAAAAAAATTAACATACAATGACCAACGTGTTAAACTAGTACCGCACACACAGCCGACTGCCGTGCATACGCAGAACTGCCAGCCTTCGCTGGCAATATTATAACTGCGAGAAAACACTCGTACCTTTCGTAATTGTCATTTTCTGCGCTCAGGCCGGACGCGTTCATACACGGCACGCAGTGACCTTACGGTGATGCTGTGGAATATGCAATGTCGCAGCACAAATAGATTAGCGAATAAACGATGCACGAATGCACGGCAACTGCTATGCAGAAGGAAGTGTGTGGGAAAAATTTGGAAGCGGAAGTAGCTGGCAGATGATTTTCCCATGGTTCTATGCGTTCACTTCGGAAAAGCACCTCACCCATGCGTTGTCACTTTCCATTCCTAAAGGCGAAGCTTAATTGTCCTCCAGTTTTTGCCACCTGAGCGGTGAGCGACAATGACAACGGACAGCTATTCAGCCTCTCCTTCCACATCATCCATTTTCCTTCTTTCAGCCTGTCCTGTTTTTCTGACTGCGCAGTGTGGGCGTCCCCCGACAGACACCTTTCGTTCTGGCCAACGCGCGGCGCGAAATTTGAATGAAGCGCGGTGGAATTCGACGAATTGCAGATTCCTTCAGTCAGACGATTATGCAATCAGTGAGAGATTGATACGTGATCGATAAGTGATCGATGCGTAACCGATAAGTGATTGAGAAGTGATAATAAGTAATTCATAAGTGATCGATGAGTAACTGATAAGTGATCGATGAGTAACTGATAAGTAGGGCCCGGAACTTTAGGCATTTGCCTAAACATGCCTATAAATGCCTAAACGGGGGATTTTTGCACTTGCCTGCCTTTTTGTCATTTTTTTAGGAAATACTACCTATTTAACCGCACTTTTTGCCTATAAATGCCTAAATCCGGCACTTCGGTCCTCGGTGCCGTTTTTCAATTTTGAGACATCTGTCTCTGTATGGTGAAAGGCGCGCGCCGATGCATGCTCAAAAGGCGCGGGTCTCGCCGAACGTTTTTCTCGAATTGTAACTTGAACGTAATGTAACGAAGTGGTTATCTCGAAGAGTAGCAAGAAGCGTGTTTGGAAAGAGACCTGACATACCTTAGTGCAAACTTACCAACATTGACGGAAAGGATGACAAAGTTGGAAAAGGCTGGACTCTCAATATATGAGTCGTTGAAGGTAATGGCAGAAGTACCAGCAGCACTTCGGGAAATGGAAGGAAAGGGCGCTACTGCTTCTACGAAGATGCAACAATTGGTAGAAAAAAATATATGTTGTGGGAATCCTGGCTTTCCGCCGTCGCCTTTGCGCGACTGTGCCGGCTTCCCGCGTTGTTTCTCCTCTTTCCCTTGCTCCCGCCTCAGGCGGTGGAGAGGCGGCTAAGTGACTAATCACTGTCATTTGGCCACAGCTCCGCCCCGGCTCCCCAAGGGCCTTTGCCATTGGCGCCTTTTGGCGGTAATTAGGGACCCGCTTTTGGCGGCCTCGCACCGCGCGACCGTCCGAGCGGGGCCCAGAGAGAGAGAGATCCCTCCGAGACAGCGTAAGGTGCGTACGTTACTGTTTGTCCGTGCCGGCCTTTGCCGTTCGGACCAGTGCTTACTCGAGCTCGCCCGCACGTGTCCTCTGACCTGCAGCGGCTCGAGCCTGTCCAGCGGGGTCCAGCGACCTCCGACAGGCGTACCTTGCGTTGATTGCCCACTCTCTCTCGCAACCGGCCCAACGGTCGACACGAGAGAGAGATCACAGCACTGCCGCGGGGACATTCTCCTGCAGCGGCGTGCTAGCGCCGCGCATTACTCTGGTCGCTTCGTGCGCGGAGCGGAGCCCTGCTCCTCGCGCGCCCCCGGGACGGGGTGACGATTGAGTGTGTGTGTACTGCTGAAGGACGACGTGAATAAACGTCTCCTTGGTGAACTTGGAGGCCTATTTCTTTGCGGCGAATCGCTCTCCTCCCTGCGGAGGTTGAGTGCACCGCGTCGGTGTCCCAGTGTAGTGTGGTGACGGCTGATCGGGGCCCTTGGCTCGCGCGAAGCTCGAACCCGCGGTGGTTGGTGGCCTGTGTCCACGTAGAAACCCACAATGTCTAGAAACAATTTCCCAAATCAGAGACTTTCTACGCGCAGACGATACGGTTACATCACCTGAAGGCCTAAGCCTTTATCAACTCTCATGATTTAGGTTCGCGCAACTAAGTTCATGTGATGTCAAAAGGCTACCCCGAAAGACGCGGGTTCGATCCCAGCCACGGCGGTTGATTTTTTTTTTGGAGGAGAAATTCTAGAGCCCCGTTTACTGTGCGATGCCAGTTAAAGAACCCCAGGTGGTCGAAATTTCCGGAGCCCTTCACTACGGCGTCTCTAATAGCCTGAGTCGCTTTGGGACGTTAAACCCCATAAACCAAACCAAACCTTTTAAAGTACAAAGCTGTACTTAGTGAAACCGAAGGAGCTTCAAGTTAGAAAACCTGAGAATGCGCTTTATTTCTTCAGTTGAGAACTGCGTACGCTCCGTGCTTGACTTACAAATCTCGTGCTTATGCATAAAGAGTATTATTCAAAGCGCCTATTTCAATATTTTTTAGAGCCTAGTTGCCTGCCTATTTCGGGGTTCTTTAGTGCCTAAATTTCAGGGCCCTACTGATAAGTGATCGATAAGTAACTGACAAGTGATCGATAAGCAACTTATACGCGATTGATACGTGATATATATGTCATCGATAAGCCAATTAAATGGGCAGTTGTGTGTGCGATATAAAAAGAGGCATTTATTAGCAATGAGAGGCAATTAGGAGCCAAGAGAGGCGACGAGTGCCGAGGAGGCGTCAATGCTTTCGCATTACTCCAGTGCGGTTTCCGCAGTGCCCGCTAATGCTTTAAGCATGAAATGCTATTAGCTCCCGTTGTCGGCAGTGTGGTGACGTCACGCCGAGACCGAGAGCCAACATCCGGGCACTGAATTCCACTCATCCGGGCACTGAAACGAGAGCATCCGGGCACCGCACGAGATTTAACGAGACTCTCTAAGAGAGGGGGCCGTGGGGGGCCGCTTCCGCGCCGTCCCCAAGGATTGCGCTGCGGTCCCACACTCGCGCATGTAAAAGACCGGCCGCTGGGCCTTCAGCTCATGACGTTTGCCCCTTTGGCGGGCAGATGTATACACGATCGCGGAGTACTAGAACGCGCTGCTTATACATTCTTCTGCATCGTCCTGCATTTCAATGCCGCCACCATCACAGCTGTTTAAGCCGAGCAATGGAGCCTGATGAGGGGGAGGGAGGAAGCATCTTGCGGAAAGCGATCGCTTTGCGAGTGATACGCCATAGCAGAAGACTGCTCGCCACTGCCGACAACGCCATGATTATATAAGTGAAATGCACAACAACTTAGACAGGACACAGAAAGAAACACATACAACAGCTCACGAGCGTTCGTGAACTGTTGTATGTGTTTCTTTCTGTGTCCTGTCTAAGTTGTTGCGCATTTCACTTATATACTATGCAGAACCAACTAGCCCGACAACACGCTCTTCTGGGCCATGATTGTGCGGCCGCTCCCGCAAGCGACCAGGCCGCCACAGCTCGTGGCTGCCTACCTAAGCCCGCACTATTGCAGGCGATCGCTTCGACGCAACAAGAAGATTGTGGTGTGGTGTGGTGAACACTAGACCCCTTTCAAGATTTTGACTAGTACCATCTACAACCAATGTGTTATGCCCGTAAACATTTCATGCTTACTCTACTCTCGATTACGGGAGAGGCAGATTTTTTTGAAAAGGCTCATTAATAACGTAGTTACAGCCATCGCAATCAAGCTACTTCGCCATGCTCCTCTCCTTCCGTTCCCTTATCGAGATTTTTCTCTCTCCGCCTCGTCGAGTAGGCTACGCAACGAAAGAAATTGGCTGTGGTTTGACCAATGGCCATCCCGAGTAGAACTGCGGAAGCAACGGTGCAGCAATCGCAGCGGCGGCGGCATCTCAGGGGGCACTTTGACTGTCTAAAAAGTGCGTAGAGGCGAAAGCGTTTTCTGCACTACTTTGACTGCCTGTGTGGCACTGGTGACGTCACACATAATTACTAAGTAATGACAAACTACTAATTAATGGCTGATTAATGACTTAATTTAACTGCTAATTAATGACGCCTAAGCTTCGCCTTTAGGAGTGGAACGCGACAGCTAGCGTGTTGTCGCGCTGCCAGGGAGTCCACGGAACACCACCACCCGTTTGGCGTGATGCCTTGTCCTTTGAACGCAACGCTTTGTGACGAAAGGAAATGGCTCAGTAATTCTCTGTCATCTCGGTGGACACCTGAACCCCACCGTACAGAAAGGGAAGTGGGAGTAAAAGAAGACAGAGGGGCCGCAATGAAGGAAATGAAAAATGTATTTGAGGAAAGGAAATTACGCAGTAACTGTCGCACACTAGCTCCTCGCGCAAGCGCAGCTGGGGATCTCCGGGGCTCAGCGAAATCGCTCATACCTAGCGTAGTGTTGCTTCCGCAACAAAATCGCCCTTCCTCCTCTGATGTTAGCAGGAGGCGCGGTGTCTGGTGGAGTGCGTCACATGTCTACGTCATGGCCCCGAATTGAAAAGAATTATATTCTTGCTTTTTGCTACCCGGCTTATTTAGTGGGAGGAGGGGGGGTAGCGCGGGTCTCTCTACGCCCTCTCTATTTTGCCCCTTGGGTCTGCTCTGCTCGTCTCTTCGTCCTTCCTCTCCCAAGTTTTTTTTGTTTGTTTGCTTCTTTGAAGCTTGTTTGAAGCCCCCCCCCCCCCCCCGCCCCGCCATTTTACGACCGGACGGGCGGGAGTCGCATATGTGCGAAACTCACGGTGTAGCGCAGACCCGGCAACCGCCCTCTTGCGATTCTCCGTGTGTGTTTATGTGTTCTGTGCTTTGTGTCTTTTCTCAGCTCCTAAGCTCCTGTCGTTCAAGGGAGCCAAGACAAACCAGGACCGTGTAGACAAGATGAACGAGCGATAAGCAGTGCGGGTGCGGAGCGGTCGAGTGTGCGAGAGAGGGAAAGGCTCTAGGACACACGGCACGACATACGCACAGAACACGCTGAAGCATACATGAACTGGCACAAGTGACTAAAAACCTTGTTTCGGGGGGCTTGCATGGAGGAAAAAGAAGGAGGGAGCGCGCACACAGCGGGGCTGGATATCACAGCATGCTATCACGTGGCGTGATCACGGCGGGGGGGGGGGGGGGGGGACTCTTTCCGTTTCACTACATTTTTACTTTTTATGACTAGGCTTCAAGGCTGTCGCCGGGTGCTCCCTCCTCAGTTTTCTTTTCCTCCATGCGGGCTTGTATGCGTGTGCGAAAACGGACGGCGCTGCAGAAAGCGTACGCGCAACGAGCAGACAACGCGACAAACTGGCTACGCCCAACCTTTGCCCGTCAGTCAGAACGACGCACCAATGGAATGCCTTTAGCAAAAGCTTTCAAAATGACGTCAGCTTGGAGTCTCGGTAGCCAGACTAGACAATGAGGATGTTTGCTTCTCGAAGGAAAGAATGAATGGGCTTCGATTTGAATTTTTACAGGTTCTCGGGGCGCCCATGGCTCTAGCATTTTGCCGAGGTTATCTTCGATGTCTCATTTATGGAGTGGGCTTGTTTTTCTAAAATGCCCAGACCCCTGGTCCGTGGGCCTTTAAGTGCTGACGCGCGGCTTCCTCTGCGTTCGGTCACCCGCTTGCATGATCCATGTGTGCGATGCGCTGCCGTAAATGGGTATTTGTGTCCCCTAAATTTCCGCAGATCAAATGATTGGCGCAACGCACCCTTGGGACTAGTGCCGCCATGGGCCTATCTTAGCGCGAGCCGCGAGAAATAAAAAGGTGAGGTCTTCACGTGCAAACAGTAGGGCAGAGTTGCATGTGCTCTCTTTAAGTAAGTGCTGGCAGCACACAGCGGCGACTTGATTCTGCTGCAGCGCTCTTTTGTCGTCTCTTGAAAGACGCAGGTCAGGTAGTAGAGTAGATAAGTTTTTGCTGCCACCCGAGATTTTGCATCTTCTCTTTTATGCGTTGTGGTCACGTTCCCCGCGGTAACACTGGAACAATATATACTTCCCTCTTGAAGTTGTTGAACAACGCCGAATTTCTCTTCAACTACAGAGTTTCTGTGTAACTTTCCTTTGTAGCTGTGTATGGCTGCGGTTTGGTGGATGATAATGAGTAATTACTTCCTTATTACAAATCAAGACCAGGCTGGGGAATTCGCCTAAACATCTGAATTACATAATATTGCAGTTTTTGAGCGCAGCTCTTTGGCGCCCGTTTCTGCGTTTCGCGACGTCGCCGTCGCTGTGTCGTTTTCAGTTGTAACCAGCAGTGGACGCCTTAGTCGCGCTGCGAAACCAATGGAGCGGGAGCTTGGAAAGCAAAGGAAAGGCGCATAACTGCCCTCTTGCAACAGTGGACACCTCAGTCGTGCTTTAAGCTACGTGGCGATAGTGACAGTTGTGTGCTGCATACGTTGGAATTGACAACGTTGTGCCATTTTAAGGTAAGGAAGTGCGCATAACTGCATGGCTCCCTGGGTTAGTGGACGCCTGAATCGGGGGGTGATGAGAGAGAGATGTGGGCTGCATGCGTTAGCGCTGACAACGCTGAGGGAACTCTCGCGATCAACCATTAAATGCCAGGGTGGGTGGGGACTTTAATGTACATATAAAGACAAACAGGAATTTCTTACCACTTATGCGTGAGAACATTCCGTTCCTCTCGGTCGTAACACCTCCCACGGCTGTGACAACCTCGCGAAATAAATGCATTGACCACGTCTTTTCGAACCAGGCATTGGTGCAGCAAGTAGAGCATCATTTCTCCGACCACAACGCTTTCTTCATGACAATCAAGAACTGTTAGTGGAGTGTTTCTTGAGGAAGGAAAATATGTGAAAAATAACAAGTTGTCTGTAATTGTACTTTCGGGGACAGAAGTGGTATACTCCACGCGGCAGGAGACCGAGCAACGGCGGAAAACTGCGTTGCAACGCCATCTACAGGCGGCATCTGGGATCGAGACAGCCAATGCGTGACCATTATTATCAGCTGGCATGTCGCTTGGCTCGTTTCAATGTTTCGTGGTTTATAGCTGGCCAAAATACCGCAGTTTTCCGTTGCTCCGGCTCCCGCCGCGTGGAGTATACCACTTTTGTCCCCGATAGTACATACATGTCTTGCTCGAATTCTTTGCCTCAATCGAAAAGCTGCAACAGCTGATGAGCTGCACTCAAATATCGCATTAGGAAGGAACGTAATCGTCGGCCATTTTTTTTAAGCGAAGTTGCACTGTATGCCACCCTGAGCCTAATGAGTTTTACAGATGGGCACATAACAATTGTAGCTAACAATATATAACAGGACTAAAATATCAAGCTGGTCTGAAACGAAACTGCCCCGTGATGCTTCATTACGGCCGGGGTACCAATGCCAACTAAATCATTCTGTAATGTGCTGATGTAACAGTACACCAAATCGAATGTTTTGATGCCTGATGTAGTCTGAATCCACCTTTGACGTCCAGCCGTCGTTCGGTTGTTGGAATTGAAACTGAGCAATATTTGAGATGAAAAATCAGTTATAAATTATATAGCGCTGATATAGGGGAATACCGCGGAACGTTCCATGTATACACTAATGTCTAACTCAAGGTACGATTGGTCCGCCGTGGTGGCCCAGTGGTTATGGTGCTCAGCTGCTGACCCGAAAGACGCGGGTTCGATCCAGTGTTCCTGAATTGTGGGATATTTGCCATATCGGGGGAAAAGAAAAGCAAGCTACGAAGAAAAAAAGCGAAATTCTTTAACCCACTGAAAATGTGGGAAATTTAGGGTGTCACTGAAAACTGCTGTTCCAAATGAGTTTTCTCGGGAAAATATCTGGAGATATAGTGAAACATCTTCCGTCGTGGCGGCCTGACCAGTCTTGGGGCAGAAATTCGGTCCGTCTTCTTCTTTTTCCTGCCTAGCCTTGGCTGCAGAACCACAGAAACCTGCCCAGGAGTATAATTAATCGCGGGGCGCGGCACGGGCACACTGCACAAGAGGCCGGGGTGGGACGCATTCTCTTTAGGGGAGGCGGGGAGGGGACAGCTTTCTCATAGTATGTCCCTCCTCGTACACACTGATTCCAGGATTGAAGTTCAGAATGACGCAAAAGGCACACACACAGGAAAAAAGGGGATGACAGAAAGAGCGCCAATTTTTCCTGTGTGTGTGTCTTTTGCGCCATTCTGAACTTCAATCACGAACCAACTAGCCCCAAAGCAAGTTCTTCAGCAACGCATTCCAGGAATTCATCGAGATACCTTGACTACTTTTTTTGGCAATGCAGCAGAGCTAGGTTAGTCAGGGTTTTTTTTCCGCTGCGCGGGAAGTGGGTTGATCGCTGTTCGGGCTGGGGGGTGCCGAGGGGTGAAGGAGTTCAGTTCGAGAGAAGGTCGCCATAGGATGTACCAAAGAGGCCCATCTGTTCTGTGGACACGAGAAGGAGGGGCCCCTCCACATCGGCTCCTTCAACCTCTATCATCCCTCCCCTCAGGGCGCAAATGACATACGATGACTGTTTTTGGCTTCCGCCATGTATCTGCGATATTTTTTTATTTTTTTTTTATTTATTCATACTGTCAGCTGCTGCCAAGACAGGAGTTCAGATCCTTGAAATAATCAAGAACTAGATGCAGTACATCAGCAGATCACCGCCTTAGGAGGAATACAAAACAATACAACAATAAAAATTTATAGGAAAGACAAAATGACATGTGATATGGGTCAAAAACATACCAGTGAAACCAGTCACAAATACTTCATGAGGGCGTTTTCAAAAGCCTTTAAATCCGAACATTGAATCACTTCTTTTGGCAATTTGTTCCATTCGTCAATAGTGCGAACCAGAAAAGAGTATTTGAAGGAATCTGTTCTGAAATCCAGAGGTGTGATATGTTCGGAGTGTTTTGTTCTGCTGCCAGAAGCATTCAGTGGTTTGATGTATCGGTCTAGATTGACCTTACAGCTACCTGTCAGCACATAAAAAAGAATATCAGTCTGTTTAGCTGCTTAATATATAGTTGCTTAACGCCAGAATCGTGAACTTGCAAGAACAGGAACATATGGACTTTGTCGGTGCGGTTAGAGCACTGCGAACACCTATTTCACACGCATCAGTGCTTGGTCCGGGAGGTGCCTCTCCAACATGCCATGAAAAGTGCGTCGCTTAGACCATCCTGCGAGATATTTGTCGGAGGAGGCGGAAGAATATACCTTTTAATTTGAACCTCTCAAACGCAAGTAGCACATGCGTGCCAATCTCATCTCAAAACTTGTCAAATTAGAAACGACGATGACGACACGATGCAGCGCAGCACAACAGCTTTTTGTCGGAGGCTATATCGCAGGGTCTCTATTGTAACGCTGAGTCTGCAGAGAGAACTGTGCTGAGGAGGTGGAAACCGCTACAAAAAGCTATCTCCGATTTTCCTAATTCATGGACGTTGTATTTAATTCTACCAGACTGATTTTTTCTATCGATTTCCCTAGCGATATTCACTCTAAAGTTGCCCTTTTGCGAAATAAATATTGTTGGGAAACAAAAAGGGAAATTTATAGTTCAGAACTGGGAAAAGCCAACTGACCAATTCGGAAACACTGTATTTGTACATAGCCTATATTGCCGCCCTACCCGTATCCTTTCTTACTATCGCTGCACCCCTTGTTTCCCTCTCTGTCTTTTTATTCCCGCCAGCCGCAGCTCAAGCGCTTCAGGTTTCGGTGGCATATGCCACGGCTAGTAACCTCTGTTCTTTCCATATAGTATATATATATTTTTATTTTTTATTTTTCTTAACAATAAATTGCCGCTAACAACTACAGCAAATTGTAGAGGCCCGTGTACTCTGCGACGTCAGGGCACGTTAAAGAACCCCAGGTGGTCGAAATTTCCGGAGTCCTTCGCTACGGCGTCCCTCATAGCGTCGAAAAAAAATCGTATCATGTCAGTCGTTTGCCGCAGAATGTTCCCAATGACGTCATACTAATCAGCGTTTCGTGCAGCATAAACTTACTAATTAAGTTAGAGCCTAGCTTGCGGTAGGAAGTCGAACCGGCGGCCTATAATCGGGGGCTGCATGTGTCCAACCAAGATATGTGAGATAGTGATGCGTCATTTCCTTTCCTCATATCCAATTTTCATTTCCTTCTTTACGGCGCCTCCTCCTCTCTTCTCTCACTCCCACCTTCCACCCCTCTCTTACGATGCGGTTCGTGTGGCCACCGAGATTTTGAGATTACTGCGCCATTTCCTCTCCTCAAAAATGCGCTGCGTTCAAAGGTGCTTCCAACGGACAAGGCGTCGCGCCGAACGAGCGATGGCGTTCCGTGGACTCCCTGGAAGCGGTGAAACACGCTGTCGCGTTACACTCCTAAAGGCGAAGCTTAAGCGTCTTCCAGTTTTTTCCACCTGCGCGGTGAGCCCCTCTCGCTCTACTGAAGCCACAGTAATAAAGGACAACTATAGTGGGTATTCAGCCTTTCATTCCACCTCCGATTTTCTTTCTTTCAGTCTGTCGTTTATCTCTTTTTCTGACGGCACAGTGGTCCTCCGACAGTGACCTGTCCTTCTAACCAATTTAAGTGCCGACGTGCAGCTAAATCTACTTTCGGTCGCCCGCTTGCATAATCCATGTATGCGATGCACCACCGTAAATGTGTACTTGTGTGCCCTCCATTTCCTCAGATTAAAAGACTGGCGCAACGCATCCTTGGGATCAGTGCCGCCACGGGCCTATCTTTGCGCGAGCCGCGAGAGGCGAAAAGGTAAGGTCTTGACGTTCGACCAGGGCGGCACTAAGGAAGTGCTGGCAGCGCACAGGGGTGATTTGGGGGAGGGAGGTATCTGTCACTACTCTCACAACCGGCGTCGTCGCTTCTCATGTTTGTGTAGCGTTTGGAGAATGGCGTGCGCCCAGGAGGAGGAGTTGTTTTGGAGCAGTCTATACGGGGGCAGGGACTGACGGAAAGCCGTCCAGTCTGGTAGGCGAGCCTGCGCTATGGGGCGGTGTAGGAGGCGGGCATACCTCGACAGTATGCCCGTAGCTGTAGCACTGCGGCGAAGCCGGCGCAAGAGCCATTGGCTAGCAACCGCCGCACCTGCGCTTCGCTAAAGCCATTGAGGGGCTTTACGCTTCGCCGCTCCGTCTGGTATGACGTCACCTAACCGTTGCGCTCGCCATCGGCAAGAGCGTTCGGTGCTCTATCTGTTACGACGTCACCCAGCCGCCCGGCGGGGGTACGTATATATTGTAACGGCATATAGAGGCAGTTGGTTCGTCAGTAGACGAAGCTGACGAACCGTTATGGAGGACGATGGACCATCTACGGCCCTTGCGCGCTGGAATGAAACCAAGAATAGACGCGTGCCGAGGAGACAGCAGAAGAGCTCATAAAACGCCTGGAGAAACGCCGTGAAGGGGATGCAATTAGGGTTCTTACCGAGGATGAGTCTAGGGTCAGCCAAGATAAACAAAGCTTGCCACTAAAAGCTTGGCTATATCGAAACTAGGCGTAGCCAGTGGTACCAAGCTGTCGCTACCAACCAGGCTTGACCGGAGCTAAACCACAGCCAATTTTTGTAGAGTGAGCTACACTGGCCGATGTTGAGCAGTTTTGCGTGGCTCCTGGAGAGCCGTGCTGCGCATGCGCGAGGAGCAGTGGCGTCACTATGCACAGCTGGCGTGCCTCGCCGCGCGCGCTCGCCTTCCTTTCCTTAAAATGATCAGAGTGAAAAACGTTGACAACGCCAACACCAATGAACACAATGAACGCCGACGGCCTATGGCTTCAGCGCCGCGTTTCTGGCACAACGTTGTCAATTCCTGCAGTTCACATTTCTATCTCATCACCCCACGTACCTATAAGCACGATTCAGGCGTCCACTGACCCAGGGAGCCAGTTATGCGCACTTCCTTTCCTTAAAATGATCGGAGTGTGAAACGCCAATACCAACGAACACAATGAATGCCGAACTGGCAACGGGGACGGCAGCGGCGCGAAACGGGCGCCAAGGAGCTGCGCTCTAAAACACTACAATCAAAAAGGCGACCGCAGTCACCAAAGACAAAAATTCAATGGGGCACTTTGTTGACCTAAAGTGCAGTGAGGCGGAAGCCTTAAAGGTGCACTGAAGAGGAATCTGAACTCGTCTTTTTGCCGCGGGAACTCAATCTGCACGTTTCGAGCATTCTTAGAAACTTCGATTTAAGGCCCTGTGTGGCTGATTTTCCTAATTAAATCGAAATAGCGTCCGGCTCCCGGTTTTTTTTTTCAATTCTCCCTCGTACGGTGGGCGGAGTCGACCAACGCGTGGAGTGCCTTTCAGCCAGTCCCGCGGCGGCGTGCCGCTCTGCCATCGGCGGAGTAATACGTAGTGGTTCGTAGAAGCAAATAGTCTGCGCGTATTTTTATTTCTGCGGGCTTATTTTGCGGCTATATTATCTGCGAATGAAACTATTTATTCACGGAAACCTAAAAAACAAAACAAAGCGAAAGCAAAGCCTCCACGGAGCTGGCTGAAGGGCACTACACGCGTTGGTCGACTCCGCCCACCGTACGAGGGAGAATTAAAAAAAAAAGGCGGGAGCCGGACGTTAATTCGATTTAATTAGGAAAATCAGCCACACAGGGCAATAAATCGCAGTTTCTAAGAATGCTCGGAACGTGTAGATCGAGTTTCCGCGGCAAAAAGACGAGTTCAGATTCCTCTTCAGTGCACCTTTAAGCGCGGTGTTGCTGCTTGTGTCCCTGATATGTGGTTAAGATGTTAAGCTTCGATTCTAAGAGTGTAACACGGCAGCGTCTTGCAACGCTGCCAGGGAGTCCACAGAACGCTATCGCCCGTTAGGCTCTCCGCCTTGCATGTCAGTAAATTGATTTTTGAGGAAAGGAAATGTATCTATCTCGCATATTTCGGTGGACACCTGAACCTCGCGTAAGAGAAGGGAGGAAGATGGGAGTGAACGATGGCACCGTATTCACTAGACGCGCCTTTGTTCATTCCAAACCATCGAGCTGGCATGGCGGAGTGGTTAGCATGCTCGTCTCGCAATGCGGCGACCCTGGTTCGATTCCCCAACTCGACCAGTTTCTTTCTCGCTTTTGTTTATTTCTCTGGTCGGACTAGAAAGGTTAATTAGGCTAACTGGTTAAATAATGAAGTTAACTGAACTCAGTCCCACTTATTTGGAACATCACAATACCATTCCTCTAATTGGTTGTGTGGTCACTAGCCAAAGTACAATTGGCCCCGTTTGAAATTCGCGCACTGTGACGTCACGACCATTTCGACCTATTGAAAAGCGTGACATTTCTGTCGACCACTCCTGCTTACAACGATGAGACATTACAGGCTTCCGCCTTAATAAAAACCACACATGCGGGAAGCCCGCCACGCGGCAAGCGGTTCGGGGAAGCGGCAGTGGGTTACAAGGATTTCGCCAAGCATACTTTTGAATTTCCAAAGTGTGTTCGGTAATTTTGTAAGGGGCGAGACCCACTAGGGGCTCTCCCCGAACACCTCTCTGTAAAATACCAAATAAATGCTTTTCACTACCACCACCCGTGTGCTGTGCGATGTCAGTGCACGTTGAAGATCCCCAGGTGGTCAAAATTATTCCGCAGACTTCCACTACGGCACCTATTTCTTCTTTCACTCCCACCTTCCTCTCTTCCCTTACGGCGCGGTGCCCACCGAGATATATGACAGGCTCTGCGCCACTTCCTTTCCTCAAAAAACAATTTACACCCATTTGTCGGCGATTTCGTTCCAGACCTCCACTACGGCACCTCTTTCTCTCTTTCTTCTTTCACTCCCACCTTCCTCCCTTCCCTTACGGCGCGGATCAGGTGTCGACAGAGATATGTGAGACTGACTCTGCGCCACTTCCTTTCCTCAAAAACCAATTTACACACATCTGTCGGCGATTTCGTTCCAGACCTCCACTACGGCACCTCTTTCTCTCTTTCTTCTTTCACTCCCACCTTCCTCCCTTCCCTTACGGCGCGGATCAGGTGTCGACAGAGATATGTGAGACCGACTCTGCGCCACTTCCTTTCCTCAAAAAACAATTTACACCCATTTGTCGGCGATTTCGTTCCAGACCTCCACTACGGCACCTCTTTCTCTCTTTCTTCTTTCACTCCCACCTTCCTCCCTTCCCTTACGGCGCGGATCAGGTGTCGACAGAGATATGTGAGACCGACTCTGCGCCACTTCCTTTCCTCAAAAACCAATTTACACACATCTGTCCGCGATTTCTTTCCAGATCTCCACTACGGCACCTCTTTCTTATTTCACTCCCACCTTCCTCTCTTCCCTTACGGCGCGGATCAGGCGTCCACTGAGATATGTGAGGCAGACTCTGCTCCACTTCCTTTCCTTAAAAACCAATTTACACACATCTGTCGGCGATTTCTTTCCAGATCTCCACTACGGCACCTCTTTCTTATTTCACTCCCACCTTCCTCTCTTCCCTTACGGCGCGGATCAGGCGTCCACTGAGATATGTGAGGCAGACTCTGCTCCACTTCCTTTCCTTAAAAACCAATTTACACACATCTGTCGGCGATTTCTTTCCAGATCTCCACTACGGCACGTCTTTCTTATTTCACTCCCACCTTCCTCTCTTCCCTTACGGCGCGGATCAGGCGTCCACTGAGATATGTGAGGCAGACTCTGCTCCACTTCCTTTCCTTAAAACCAATTTACACACATCTGTCGGCGATTTCTTTCCAGATCTCCACTACGGCACCTCTTTCTTATTTCACTCCCACCTTCCTCTCTTCCCTTACGGCGCGGATGAGGCGTCCACTGAGATATGTGAGGCAGACTCTGCTCCACTTCCTTTCCTTAAAAACAAAAGTCGGCGATTTCATTTCACGGTTCCATTCGCTCCAAAAAGACACAAATACCATTGCTGATTCACTAGCAGCGTTAGTTTCGTATCTTTGAATCGTAGTTTTTAATTATTGTAGCAATGTTTATTTTTTATTACCATCAGCATACTCTACGTAATTCAGTTAATGAGTATTTTGAATGCAATACTGGTGGCACTTATTTAATTTTTTTCATTCATTTTACCAATGCGATTGCGGTGTCAGTCGGGATGAAAATGACGCCGGTCGTGGTAGTGTCTGAAACATATTATCGACAATCAAAGGTCGTTAATCTTCAATAATGCGTGTATGAACCTTGTCATGTACGTTTTGGGCCTGCTTATAGCGTGTGCGGTAACTATTTCGGGGCGCTAGCATGCATTATGGCCTCGTCCAGTGCTGTTTCCGGCCTCATCGGTGGCTGAAACATGTGAACGACTACACGGTGTTGTTTCGTGTTGAGTTGTGTTTGCTTTGATGCTTCTTTGGCTCGTGTGGACACTGTTTAGTGGCGCTAACGTGTATTACAGCGCCTTGAAGGGTCATGTAGCCGCGAGCACAAACGCTGCCAAGGCCATCTCGTCGCAGCGGGCAGCGTCTGCTTCGTCGTGTGTTTACGAGGTTCGCATGGCAAGCGGCAGCCCGGCTCAGCAGACGGTAGTAATACTTATCGTGTTCAACTTATTTGCAGGTAAGGACGGTTATGGTCTGCAATTTTTTTGGCGTGGGATATCTTCTGCCAAGGTCATCTCGTCGCAACACGCGATGCCGGCTCCGTCGTGCGTTATGTCGATGAAAAGTCAATTTCGTGTGACAAACTCCAGCCTGACTGAGCAGAAGGTATTAATGACTTCCGTATTAACTGTTCTGCATGCACAAAAGTTATGTATTGGTGCTGTTCCTTTTGTGTGCAATAACTTTCTCCATTGGGGTATAAAGAATTTGCTTTCTGCTACAATCCCTGTAAAATTATCTGGTGTGTTGCAGCCTAGCGTGGCGATGATCACATCACATCGTTCAAAGACGCCGTGGCTTCCCGGGCAATTACCTCTCACATTGCTCGGCGGCAAGAAGAAATTTTACGTCCGTCTCGCAGGAGCGGGGCGTGATTTGGGTCCACATTTTAAAGTAGCCGGAAGGAGTCGCGTGTGGGTAGGTAGGTAGGTAAAAGCTTTATGATGAACCAAGTAAGGGAAGGAAGTAGGGGAGATTTGGTTGGCTTGGTTCTTAATCCCGGTTGGCGGCCATCAGTCCATGACTTCTGGCGACCTTCTCCGCCCATTCCACCAGCCTCTTCTGTGAGGCCGGCTCGGAGCTAGAGACCGCGATCTCCCTACCTTCTAGGTCTGTAAGGTTCCAACGAGATGGTGGCTGCAGTTCGCGGCATATGAAGAATATGTGTTCGAAGTTTGCTCTCGGAGCCCCACAAAGACAGCATTCGGGCTTGTATTGATCCGGGTGTATAAGTGCCAGATAGGCCTGTGAAGGAAACGTTCTGGACTGGAGTTGCCTCCATATAGTCTGTTGTTCCTTCGTGAGGGTGTGGTGTGGTGGTGGATATGTGAGCGTTTGCTCTCTATAGTGTAGCGTGATTTAATTGTAGGTGATTAGTCTGTCCCGCGCGCAGTCCCTCTCCACTGTTCGGCCTGCTCGGTTGACGTACGCTCGAGCAATAGAGTGCGCCTCTTCGTTTCCGGGTTATGGTTCAACAGCGCAAACACACACAGACCAAGAAGGAGACAAGACACACACAGCGCTGTGTGTGTCTTGTCTCCTTCTTAGCCTGTGTGTGTTTGCGCTGTTGAACCATCACTATGAATCTACACCAACTAGCCGAATCTGCAGTTCTTCTATCGTTTCCGGGGTTGCCTGCGTGGGCTGGCACCCTAACTAATTGAATTGGTCTGCGGTCGGGGGGGTTTGATTGGAGAATTTTGTAGGTGGCAGAATGGATCTGTCCCTTTACAAAATTCCTGATTGCGGTTTTGGAGTCGCTCATTATGAGTGTGGCAGTGGAAGATGCTATGGCCAGTGCTATGGCCGCCTCTTCCGCTTCGAGAGAGGTGATTGCCCTTATCGAGGCCAAAGCCTTGTGTTTGAGGTCGTGTGACACCACGCTTAGGGCGTACGCTGGGTTGTATGTATATTCTGCCGCGTCTACATAGGCTACGTCTTCGTTGTCCGCGTGTTTTTATGCGAAGCATATTACTAGAGGTACACTACAGCCCTTCGCCGTGGTTACGCGCCGTGCACACCACGTGACACATGACGTCACGACAGAGAAAGATGAGGGTCCACCTCGCGCCGTTGCTGTGGTTTCACGCCGTGCAGACCACGTGGTACAGTGACGACACACCACGTGACATACCACGTGACACATGACGTCACGACATATCGCCGTCACGCGCTGGGAGAGGGAGAACGATGCCAACGCCCAGACACCGGAATGTCCTCGAGCGGCATTCCCGCGCATTTCGAACGCGCGTTCACACTCGGTGTAGGTGAAACGCTCGCTCCACCGGGCAGGCGGACGCGGCTTCCGTGGCAATCCAGGCGCCCACCCAACGCGCGTCTCGGGGTTAGTCGGCGTTCCGCTGCAGCCATGCCGTTGTCTTCCCCCACGACGAAGGCTTCTAGTGGTTGTATTAAAATGATCAAGTATTCAACCAAGGAAAGGCATGTATTAACAAGCCTAGCCATCAATATGTTTCGCATCTGACCAGGGTTAACCAAGTTAAGCCTCAGCCATTTTTATACAGGGCTTTGGCGCGTGCTTCGCGTCTTTCCCGGTTGTGGGTTGGGTGTGCAGGCTGGCCGAGCTCTTATATGCAGAAGGCCCGCCTGCCAGGTCCGTGAAGGAATGGCGGCTTTGGTACACGAGGTATGCTAGCCGGGCAAGGCGCGATGATGGCTGCTTTTTGACTGAAATTGGGTAAGTGTTGGTACAGGTGTAACCGGGCAGTGATGCGGCAGGTCGTTTGAGAGAATGCTTGTGGTGATGCTTATCGCAGGGGTACTGGCGGTGGTCATTTGGAGGTGGGGGGGGGGGGGCCGTTGATCGGCTCCTGGCCATTATTGGCCGACCGGTTGCGCTTAGGAGGCCGGTGCCCTTTATGGCCACACCAAGCGTGGTATGCACAAGTTTGAGGTTGTAGTTCAGGAAGCATTGATTGCAGTGGCATTATGTGATTATGTGCCATTAGGAACTGGGGTAAACAGAACGTGGTTTTTCTGGGAAAAGCAGTACAGAATTCAGTCCTTCGGAAGTGGGCACGTTGATGCATAGCTAGTAATCAGTGAGCCCACTACAGCTGTTGGGAAACGCGAGGAACAGTGCGCAGAGATATGGACAAGCAAATGTGGCAAGAGATGACTGCGGCATCGACAAGGTCATTTATTTGCTACATCCTTGGCATGTCTGGAAAGAACAGAGGAAGAATCTGAAGGAAAAGAAAACTAAGCTAGCACAGAACAAGCAAAACCACTAGAAAGGGGGGTGGAAGAGTGTGTTAAGGTGAAGTATGTATATTAAGGGAGTAATTACTCATTGACGTCCACCCAAGCGCAGCCATACGGCTACAAAGGAAAACTGTACAGCTTTCTAAGTATGTATGTTACAGCTGTGACGACAAGAAGCTTACACGAGATGGCGATGAAGCATGAACACACAGATTGTGTTAAGCTCCGAAAGGTGCAATAGCATAAAACTAATCCTTCACCAGAGTACAAAGATGAAAGTACCTTGAGGGTGGGAATAACAAACAGACACCAAATTACACCACCAAGACAGAGTGTGGACCATTTTCGTAAGCTGGAAGTGTCTTTCCATGACATTTGTAGTGCGGTAATTGCTCATAACATTAAAGGAAGGCTAGCAACTGCTACTTTGCTTTGAAACATGATGGTAAATGTTTTGCTTTCTTTGCTGTTTGCGCAGTGTGACGGTGGCATGCCAGCAGCTGATGCTAGTGCCTGTGCCTCGGCTGTGGCGGACGCAGGCAGCAATCGGGCGGCCACTTCTGTCGACATGCGCTCTAATGGGAGTGCTGTGAGCCGTAAGTACTGTCATCATTGTGTCATGTTAATTGAGGCAAACTACTTACACATTTCACAGCCGTTCCTCTAATGTATTCTCGACTGTGTAAGTGTGTAGGGCTGTGTAGATCCTGAATTTGAGTACAACAAGGTGTTGGCGTGGTAATCGTCACTTAACTGCTGTGCATGCCCGAAAGGCATCTTCTGCGGCATTAAATTATGAGGCAGTATCTGAAGTTTTTATTTGTACAATAGCGCGATGTGTGTTATTGTTTGTTACAGTAACCAGTTTTTTCAGCAATCATTACCCTTTGGTTTGCTTCCTACAGATTGGAAAATTGCTAAGATCGTTCCAGTGTTCAAAAGCGGAAACTAAAATTCACCGGAAAACTACCGCCCTATCTCACCAACCTGCATTTGCTGCAAATTATTCGGCACATTATCGCTTCCCACATTTACTGCCACCGGGAACTAAATTTTTTTTTCTAATCATCCCAGCTTCCGGAAAGGTTTTTATTCTGACACCCAACTGCTAGAATTTGCGACTGACTTGCATTTCAACATGGACGCTAACCTACAAACTGACGATATCTTTTTAGATTTTGCCAAAGTCTTCAACCACGTTGCATATTCCCGCTTCTCAAACTTGCCTGCTCTGTGCCTTGATTCTTTAACACTGTCATGGCTTCGTAACTTTCTTACATTTCGCGAGTAGTTCACTACAGATAACAATTTCACCTCCCCACTCTGTGATGTTGCTTCTGGCATACCTCAAGGCAGTGTTATTGGTCCATTATTATTTCTAATATACATTAACGACTTGTCCACAATCATGCCTTCTTCTATACGACTCTTTGCTGATGATTGCATCATTTACTGCCCCATTAATTCTATAGATAATCACCTCGCTCTACAAACTGACCTGAACCTCATTTCAAATTGGTGGAGTAAATGGCAAATGATGCTCAACTCAACTAAATGCAAGGTTATCTCTCACCTGCAAGCGTAAAAATTCTAATTTCTCGTACTTCATTGATGGTACTGTAGTGTCTCGGGCATCATCTTCTAAGTATTAGGTATTCACCTCACAGATAATCTTTTGCGGGCCATACACATTCAATCCATTTGTGCCGAAGCTTCTAGATCACTTGGGTACCTGCGCCAGAACTTGCAAAGCGCCCCTAATAACGTGCGAAGAGTGGCTTACGTAACAACTGTGCGTCCACAACTAAAATTTGCTTCACCTACACGGTCCCCTTATCAATACTACCTAATCAATATGCTTGAATCCTTACAAAATAGAGCTGCTCGTTTCATCACAGAAAAGTACAATTACCATTTCAGCATCTTTAAGAACAAACTTGATATCTCCCTCGGACCATTAGATATTCATCGCTCCATCGCTCTTTTATGATTACTTCATAAATATCGTCACAGCACCAGGCCATCTCCCTTGCCCCTCGAAGAGCCTTCATGCAGGACAGGACAGGATAACTTTATTTGGCTCTAGCACAAGTGTTTTTTTTTATGTGGTCAGATGAGTCCATCCGCAACGGTCGGTTGCCCCTATTCCAGGGCTCCGCTGGATGCTGCCGTCAGCTGAGCTCGCCGTATCAAACCGATCAGGTCATCGCGGCAGTCGCTGGAGAGCAGACGCTCCCATTGCTCCACACTTGGGTTTTGTATAACTGGGACGATGTCGAGTTTTTGACATGCCCATGTGATGTGATACAGTGTAGGTTTTTCATGGCACCACGGACAATTGTGTGCGTAAAGTGTGGGGTGAAATTTACTTAGTGTGTTTAGATTTGGATATGACCCCGTTTGAAGTTGTCTCCATGTGACAGCCTCTTCTTTGTTTAAAGATTTGTGCGGTGGTGGGTACCGCATCTTGCTGCCTTTGTAGTTGTTGAGTATGGCCGAGTATTCCTGAGGTACTGGCAGGGATTCCTCAAGGTTGTTGACGTTGGATGCTCGGTAGTTAGTATATCCTCGAGCTATCCTGTCTGCCTCTTGGTTTCCTGCCACCCCCGTGTGCCCCGGTACCCAGATGATCTTATGTTTGATCGGCTTGTGTGGTTTTGCATGTGTTTGTTGCGTCTTGCAGTCTACAGAGCGGAGTATGCGGAGCGCTCTGTGACCGACTCTGCCGCAAAGATAGTTGCGGCAGGCTGCTTGTGAATCAGTAAGAATTGTCAGTGACCGCCCAGTCCGATAGCCCTCCGCTGCCGCTAGAGCGACCGTCGTTTCTTCAGCCTCAGCTATCGTGCAGTCTTGCAGTGAGGCGCTGGTAATCTCGTGTAATTCCGAGTTGACTACAGTTGCCACTGCGTTGTTGGTGCCTTGTCCCCTAGTCATGACATATGTGGCAGCGTCGACATACACTGTTGTATCCTGGGATGCGTGTGTTTTCTGTAAGCGGTCGGCCCTTGCCTCTCTTCGGTCTTTATGGAGGTTCGGGTCCATGTTTCTTGGTATTGGTGCCACCCTGAGCGTGCTGCGGTACTCATCGGGGATCGTTTTAGTTCTCAATATTTCTCGAATTTGTTCGTTGTAGCCCAGTTTCTTTAAAAGAACTCTGCCTGTGGGGGTCTGCTGTAGTCTGCGCATTTGGGCAACATGCTGCGCTTCCCGTAATTCCTCGAACCTGTTGTGCAGTCCCAAGGCTAAGAGCTTTTCAGTTGAGGTGTTATGGGGTAGTCGAAGCGCGGTTTTATACGCTTTGCGTAAAATCGCGTCCGCTTGTTGTATTTCACTTTTGATATGATTGTAGTACGGGAGACTGTATGTCGCCCTGCTGACCACTAGGCTCCTGAGCAGCTTGAGTGTGTCTTCTTCTCGCATGCCATGACGTCTGTGTGAGATGCGCGTAATCATGCGGGCCACTTGGAGTGTAGATGACTTTAGTAGCGCAAGGGTGTGAGTACAGCGTTGATTTGACTGCATCCACATCCCTAGTACCCGTATGAGTGTCTTCTCTGGTATTGGTTCTCCTTCGAGGTAAACTTGTAGTCGAAGTTCTTTACTGGTAGGGACTGTTCGGTTCTGTTTTCCTCTCCAAACCCGTAAGAGCTCAGATTTTTCGGTCGAGCATGCTAGCCCTCTTGCTTTGACATAGTTTTCAACGCAGGTGGCCGCTTCGTGTAGCCTATCCTCTTTCTCGCCGAGTGAGCCAGTGTTAGTCCATATTGTGATGTCGTCGGCATAAATGGCATGGTGGATGTCGTCAATTTCTTTTAGTTGCTTCGCCAGTCCGATCATGGCCACGTTGAATAGCGTGGGTGAAATGACCGACCCTTGAGGTGTTCCCTTATTAGGCGTTCGAAACTTCTCGGACCGAAGTTCTCCTATACCGATGGTTGCAGTTCTGTTGGATAGAAATGCTTTGACGAAGCTGTGAATCCTGCGCCCGCAGTTCAGGTTGTCCAGGCCCGTAAGGATTGCTTCGTGGCTCACATTGTCAAAAGCTCCTTTGACGTCTAGGGCCATTATCACGTTTTCTCCGTCCCTAGGAACGTTCCGAAGTACACCTTCATATAATTGGAGGAGTACGTCTTGAGCTGATAATTTTGCTCTAAAGCCGAACATGCTGTGAGGGATCATTTCGTTGTCTTCCATGTAGTTTTGAAGTCTCTGCGTTACCACTCGCTCGTATAGTTTTTCCAGGCATGACGTAAGCGATATCGGCCTGAGGTTTTCTATCTGCAGTTTCTTGCCTGGCTTGGGTATCATCACCACTTCAGCATGTTTACACTCCTCGGGGACAGTTTCAGCTTCCCAATGTTTGTTGAGGAAGTCTGTCAGTTGAGCGCCCAGCGCATCGCTGAGGTTGCGGATGAGTGCGTTGTTTATTTTATCCGCTCCCGCGGCCGTATTTCTGGTGGTGTTTCGCATGGCCGCGTAGACCTCTTCTCGTGCGATGGGTCTGTCCAGATTAGCGTTATCGTCTCCCCGGTACTCCCCTGTGTAGGTCGGCGGGTTCGTGCTGCCAAAGCATTTGGCGCGCAATCTGTCGAGGAATTCTGAGTCAGTGCCCTCGAACTGGTGAATGAACCGGTATATGGATTTATTGTTTTCAGCTTTTGCCTTAGTCGGATCGAGGAGCGCTCTAAGGATACACCAAGTCCGTGTCGTGCTTAGCGTCCCACTAAGAGAATCGCTGAATTGTTGCCAATTGTTTTTTTGCCAGCTGTGTGGCGTATTCCTCTCCTTTCGCTGTAATTTCGGCCATTTTAAGCTTGAGTTTCCTGTTATGTTTTTGTTTTTTCCATCTCCTGGTGAGACTGCGCCTAGCATCCCAAAGCTTGAGCAGCCGACCGTCCACCTCGGGTGTTTCCGCTGTTCAGTTTATGGTTTTGGTGTACTTGTCTTGCGTATCCCTTAGCTTGCTTCCCCATTCCTCTAACGACTGTATGCCATTCTCGGTAAGGTTGCTGTCGCATGCTTCGCGGAACGCATTCCAGTCCGTCATTTTTGCCGCGCCCAACTGGCGTCTCAGCCTGTCTGAGGTTACTTGCGTCTTGAGTATGAAGTGGTCGCTGCCTAAATTTTCCAATAGGTTCTCCCATTGTGTTTGTCCGAGTCCTCTTACGAATGTGAGGTCGGGGCAAGTGTCGATGCTGACGCTATTTCCAATTCTGGTAGGGGTTGCTGGGTCCGTGAGTAGGTTGCAGTTGAAGTTATCTGCAACCTCGGCTAGCGTTTTGCCTTTAATGGTGGCCTTTTGGTACCCCCAGCTCTTGTCCATGGCGTTGAAATCCCCCAAGATGATTAGCGTGTTGTTTTTCGCTAGTCTGTGCATTTCACGTTGCCTACATAATCAGTATAGCATTAAATTTGGGCACTGCGGCACCGAAGCAAACATGGGCGTCACCAATCCTTTCGTCTTTCTGCTCCAGGTTCTTCCCGGATTGATGCTGGCTGATCCCTGCAATTCTAACACGAGCCGTCCGGATATCATCGGCACTTATGGCTGTTGACATAAAAGCTATCAAGAGCGAAAGTAAAGAAACACATGAATCTTTGGAGGCCATCCATGATAAATTGGATACGCTTGCGCAGCTCGAGGTGAGGGTTAAAGCTGCTGAAGAAAAAATAACACACCTTCAAAACAGCTTGATTAGTCTGGGGCGTAAACTAGATGATCTTGAAAACAGAAGCACGCGGTCGAACTTAATCATATATGGCTTAACTGAACATGAAGATGAGACAATCGAAAGCTTAGAAAAAAAAGTGACTGATCGCATCCTTGAAGGCAAACTTGGCGAGACAACCTCTGGGATTGAAAGAATACATCGCTTGGGCGCATAGAGGGAAAACAAAACGCGTCCTATCATCTTCAAACTACTGACTCCAGAGATAAAACAAAGATTTTGAGGAACTGTTCGAAACTAAAGGTTTCATCTTTTTCTGTCAGCGAAGACTTTTCCCAGCGACTACGCAACATAAGAAAAAAGCTGTGGGATAGCTGCAAGGCTAATCGAGACAAGCAAGATAAAGTTTTTCTCGTGTATGACAAGGTCGAGATTAATGGCCAACTGTTCTCGTGGGATGCTACGAAAGAAGAAAAAGAAGCCGTATCAGAAAACACGCTAGATCACAGCAGCGACCGAGGAAGGATCGAATCAGACGACTTGTTATAGCAAACTTAAACGCTAGGAGTATCGTAAATAAATTAGTAGAGCTAGGAACATTTCTTCTTGAATACCGTGCAGATGTAGTAACCATCACTGAAACGTGGCTGTCCTCGCATATATCTAATAATATCTTTCCACCGGGGTATCTTATTTTGCGCAAAGATAGGCATTCTCGTGGCGGTGGAATGATAATTTTGATTAGGGAGGACATATACACTACGCCCTTACCGGACGTCGATGGCGCAGAGGCACTTTGTTGCAAGATCCTTGTAAATGAAGCTCCGATTTACATTGGCCCAATGTATCGTCCTTCAAATAGCAGTGCAGATACCATACAGTCTTTATCAGAATACATGCAGCGTCACCTTAACCAATCTAGAAAAATTATTCTTACAGGGGATTTTAATCTCCCAGGCATAGCGTGGGAAACTCTGAATAGAGGATCCATTGACCAAACCAGTGCCGACGTGCTTCTTGATGTCGCATTTGCTTTCGGCCGCAAACAAATTGTGTAGGAACCTACCCGTATCACAGATACAAGCCACAGTATTCTTGATTCAACTTTTATAAACAACTGTTTGACTGAGGGTGCCTCTTCATGTGAGGTACTCGATGGTATATCCGACCACAGGACAGCCATTTGTTCGCTGTCCTTAATTGCCTCAGCACGCACGAAAAAATAACACAAGTATATGACTGGAAAAATGCTGATGATGTTGGTGTTCTTGATGTCTTTGATCACTTTTATTCAGATTTTGCAGCAATGTACGCCGATCCGTCGGTATCATGTGATGACTTATGGTTGACGTTTAAGCATAAAGTGGAACACTGCATATCCCTTTATGTTCCCACACGAGTAAAAACTAAAAACGTTTAATCCTTGATAACTCGGGACATCATACATACGAAGCGCAAGCTGTCACGACTGAGGAAACTTAAACGACGTAAATCACCGACAACTTGCACTGAACACATTCTCTCAAACTCTCAAATGATCTAAAGCAAGCAATTAGGACTTCAAAACACAAATATACAAATGTTACCTTCAGCAACTTTATCAAAACCGCTCCCCAAAAATTTTTGATATATCTGAACTCTAGAAAACACAAACAAAGCCATGTACCTCCGCATGAGGCTTTAAAGATAGCTAATGACTTCAATCAGTATTTTCAATTGGTTTTTACGTTTGATGACAATTCTATGCCTCACCTAGATTCCCAAATAGGTGACTGTAGCCTAGACCTGCCCGAACTAACAATAAATGAATCGGGAATTTTCGCTCTTATACTTAATCTTGACGAGAAGAAATCTAGTGGCCCAGATAATATTCCGAACATGTTCCTCAAGAGATATGTAGAGTGGGTATCGAAATATTTGCTCCTTGTTTATAAGATGTCCCTAGATAACGCAGAAGTGCCGAAAGACTGGAAAATAGCTAAGGTTGTTCCTGTTCATAAATCTAGGGACACTACAAATGTATCTAACTATCGCCCTGTTTCACTCACGTGTGTTGCATCCAAGATATTTGAACACATCATTCTTAAGCACCTAGTAACATTCCTTGAAGAAAATAATCTACTGAGTTCTAATCAACACGGCTTTAGGAAAGGGCTATCAACTACAACTCAACTGCTGGAAACGATCCATCCACGATCTCGCATCCGCACTGGACAAACGTAGCCAGGTTAATGTTTTATTTCTTGATGTGTCGAAAGCGTTCGATCGTGTATCACACCCAAAATTGATGTTTAAACTTCAACATTTTGTTGGTTGTAATAAAATTACAAACTGGATACAAAATTACCTTTCAGACCGCTATCAGTTTGTGCAATATGACGGCCACGCATCGCACCATGTCAAAGTAATGTCTGGAGTACCTCAGGGAACGGTATTAGCACCCATATTATTTCTACATGAACGATCTAACATTTAAGCTTAACGCAACAGTCCGAATGTCCGCAGATGATCGCATTATTTATAAAGAAATTAAGTCGCACGACGATCAAGTCACATTAAACAATGCAGTTGGTCGAATAGCAAAATGGTGTCGAGAGTGGCAGATGACCCTGAATCACGATAAATCAGTGTGTATGACTGTATCAAGAAAAAAGAACCCCGCTTGTTTTCTCATATGAAGTCGAAAATAAACCTTTAAAATCCATCCAAAAATATAAGTACCTCGGTGTTGTCATCTCCTTTGACCTGAAATGGGATAATCATGTAGAATATATATCGTCAAAAGCACTTTCCGCACTCTTTTCTCTAAAGTGATCAATACCGACTGCCTCTCCCGACACCAAGCTACTGGCATACTGTTCCCTCGTCCTTCCTGTGCTCGAGTACAACAACCTGTGTTGGTTTCCGCACGCACAGAAATGCATAAATAAGTTAGAAAGCGTCCATCTGAAAGCAGTAAGGTTTATTTTTAACAAATATAAACGTAATGACTCTCGAACTGAACTCTTATACAAGGCAAATCTCTCCACTATCGGGCGCGGTTACTATTAGTAACCGCGCTTGAACCTCCAAGCTTAAATTCGTCTTTCTCCTCTTGAACGGTGCCCTTAAAATAGATTCTGAACTTTATTAGTTCCTTCACCAAAACGCAATACCAGAACGAAACACTCACAGCATTTAAGAGAGTATAAATTCAATACTGACACCTTTCGTTATTCGTTTTTTTCCGCAAGCGATTAGGGAATGGAATATGTTACCTGCAAATGTTGTTAGCTCTGAATCTCTGAGTAGTTTTCTTTGTCATCTGTTATAATTTTTTATTTGAACTTTTTAGTAAGGCATTGCTTGTACTTTTTCGAAGAAATATTTTTTCACACTGTGCTTTATTTTGTGTTTAATACTGCGTCTTGCATTTCGAAACTGTCTCCCATGATTATCCCTTTTACAATGTTATTTCAGTTGTGTGAACCTTCTTCGTGAACTTTTTTTATACTAATAATAATACTTTATTTCTACCAAATCAAATACAGTTTGATGGAGGAGGGGAGAAAAAAATCGGCTATCTGCTTGACGGAGTTCTCCTCTCCTGTTCAGACGGCAGTGACAGAAAACGAGGAACTAAATTGAACATCAAGTCATCAAGTCATTAAGAACATCAAACGAGGAACTAAATTGAACATCAAGTCATACATGAATAAAAAAATCAACATAAGCAATGTCTATAACCGAACAGAATACGCAGAAATCAACAAGGGGTATCAGCAACGAATAAGGGGTATGAGCACAGTAGACAACCAGTCATTAAATAACAAAAAGGGTGCAGAGCAATTCATAAAACAGGAGTTGATGTATTAGCATTTAACCAAATGAACAATCATACTACGGAGAGAGGATATGGTGATTTCACGGAGGTTCACGCCTGCTTCAATTAACTGGTTTTGTAGATACGGTAGTTGGTAATTAATTCTTTGACGACCGTAGCCAGTTCTTGTGAATGGAAAAAACCATTTTGGTTTGTGGCGATGCGGATATGGTGAATCGGACTGATGCAAAGGAGCCATAGAGGAAATGGTGTCAATATGGCGCTTTTGCTCAACTGTATACACGCGCAGCAGTCTGTAAGCATAGAGGTTTAATATGGTACTAATGTTGAGGTTAATTATCAAATCCTGAGTTGTGTGTCTGAGTTGTGTGTCTAATCGCATTAAGACGTGACAGTGAAAAAAAAAAGCCGCTGCTACCATTCAGTCGCTTTCCAAACTGTCTTAGGGAAAGCGAGCGTTGCCGTCGGCGAATGCCCAAAGGTCGCTTAATAGAGCACAACTCCTTGTCAATTTTTTCAGTTTTTCTCGACAACCAATGTAATATGGCTGTTTGGGAGTGTAGCCCTGTATGCGCAAAGCACAAAAAAATGAAGCACATGCAGGAGTCGAATAGAAATTCAGGTGATGGGAACGGGCGCGCTGCGAGGCGAGTGTGAAACAAAAAGGGGCGCGCAAGGCGTGCACACCAACGGTCGCTTTTGCGTTGGACCAACCAACATCACTCGGCTATAATCGGGGCGATAATAGCTGGCTGAAGCTCGGCCGGCTACACACAGGTGCGCCCGAAGCACAGCACAGGCGCGTCGCGAACGTTCCCGCGCCCACGAGGGCGACCCTCGCGTCGGTGAGGCGCACTCAGAGGGAAACGGTTGGCCCGCTTCCGGTCGAAAAGCCACTTTGTGCACTGTTTTGTGCGCAGCTGTTGCCTGTTCTACACAATGCCGAAATGCAACACGAATTGATGCGTTGTGGGCGTCAACGGCAAGTATAGCAACGCACCAGGAACGAAGTTTTACAGGACTCATAGCCACTCCGAATAGAGTAGAACGGCGTCAACGCAGGATCGCGCTCGGCCGACGGCAGAAGTAAGCTGCTTGATGTTCCGGCGTTTCGCCCAGTGCGTTGGCGCTGAATCCGTTGCTTTTACAACACTGGCGACAGCAAATGGAGAGCTGCAGTGCATACCAGGATGTGCAGCAAACATTTCGTGAGTGGAAGAAAATCTAACGAACAAGGCCACCCTGCTTTCTATCCCTCGATATTTCCCTCTGTATACAAGGCAACGAGTGGGCTTCTGTCATGTAACCGCTATGCTAGTTAGAGGATATATATATATAGCGAAGTATACGCCTCGTTAAAGGAAACATACTTATTCGACTCGACGTTTCGATCAGAAGACAGATCTTTCTTGCGATCTAAACGTCGAGTCGAATAAATATGTTTCTTTTAACGAAGCGTATACTTCGCTATATCCTCGTGTAAGCAGTAAAGTGCTTCATGGACACCTGGTGTGTATGTATATATATATATATATATATATATATATATATATATATATATATATATATATATATTAAGCAAACAAGAGAGGGTTTTTTCTGCTTTTCTAATCAATTAGCTTTAAGCGATAACATATTCAGTAATATTCTAAATCGAACAACAGCACAAAATAAATAATTAAATTAAAAAAAATCTCCTGTGTCCCTTGTTTTATGTGGCTGTTGGCTTCTCTCATATATATATATATATATATATATATATATATATATATATATATATATATATATATATAAGCAAACGAGGGAAGGTGTATGAGGGGCTCGTTATAAATATGAAAGAAGCCAACAGCCACAGAAACCAAAGGACACAGGGGATTTTTTTAAAATTAATTTATTTATTTTGTGCTGTTCAATTTAGAATATTACTGAATATGTTATCGCTTAAAGCTAATTGATTAGAAAAGCAGAAGAACAACAACCACATGCCGCCGGTGGGATGAACACTTTCAAAGGTTAGGTCATTTGTAAACATAAATACCCCCGAAAGCAGAAGATCTGGCAGCCGTCGACGTAGCTCAGCGGCAGAGCACCGGATTCGGAGGTCATGGGTTCGGACCCCACCGGCGCCATGTGGTTGTTTTTTTCTTCTGCTTTTCTAATCAATTAGCTTTAAGCGATAACATATTCAGTAATATTCTAAATCGAACGACAGCACAAAATAAATAAATTAAAAAATAATCCCCTGTGTCGTTTGGTTTCTGTGGCTGTTGGCTTCTTTCCCATATATATATATATGTGAAAGAAGCCAACAGCCACAGAAAGCAAACGACACAGGGGATTTCATATATATATATATATATATATACATATAATTTGCCCTCAGTTTGAGGTAGAGTGACTGACGCCAGCTGTAGTTTTGTTCGTTGACACTAGATTTGAGTGCGTGGCTGCGGTGCTGCAGTGAACAAATATTGTTTGGCTGTGATGGCCCTCACATGTGCTAAGCGACGTGTTCTTTGTGTTTTTGTTTTGTAGCGGGGAAACAGACATCCAGTTTTGACCAGCAGCCACAGGGTGCGTCGCAAGCCCCGAACCACAGATACCAGACAGGCCGCTACACTGACAAGGGCCTCGTTAGACACCAGTCTGCAAGTGACACGTTTTCTGTTAATGTAAGCTAAATTTTGCCGCGTATAATTTGTGCTTTTCATTGGATTTAATGTCACTGATGTGTTAAGCTGGTTTATAATGCTGGTTTCAGGCCTTAACAACGACGAAAAAGTTACTTTCAACATGAACTTCTCATTTCGACCAAAGATTGCGAAGGAAATGCGTCATCCTACATAGGCTGCAAACAAGCCTGCCGCACAAGCTTGACCAGCTCATGCAATTCGGGTTGTTCGGACAAAAAGACTGGGCCAGTGTGCAGAGAGCCTTTCTTTGCGGAGTTCAGATCTCTTCAGCATTATGAAGACGCCTTTCATGTGTTGACAGCAATTAATTTTTCACTTCTCAGGCTAGAGGTTTTCTAGGAGGCGCCGTCAGTGAGTGACCCACCGCGGTAGCTCAGTGGTTACGGCGTTGATGACGCACAATTAGAGCCCGTCCGCGGCTGGCGCGTTTCGATAAAGGCGAAATGCAGAAGACGCCTTAGTGATGTGCAATGTCAGGGCACATTGAAGGACCCCAGGTAGTCGAAATTACAGTCCCTGGAAAATTTCCCTTTTAAGAGGATGAGGAGGTAAACTTTACTGCTGTAGCATTAGGCGCGCGGGTTGTGCTGATGTTGATCTCCCCGCAGCCTTCCACTGACTCTGCTCCACGCGGTGGTCTTCTCTTCTAGACCGAACACAGGTGGCCGACCGACGATGTCGTTCGGCGAACTCTTCGGCTCGCCCCGTGACTGTGTTTTGAGCATCCGGGTCTGAGCTCAACAGCGCAGATCCCCACTGCGATTGCATAGAGAGCTGCACACTTTCAGATGACTTGCGACCATTGGATACTGTTTGAAGACCTGCCCTGCTTTATTTTGTGACTGCCTCATTTGAGGGCAGTCTTCGTTCCACCACGGCATTTTACAATTTGGGAGCCTCCCATTGGAACGAGGAATTTATTTGGAAGCTGCATCTGTAATTACCTTGGTAACCATTGTATTTTGTTCATCATTGGATAAATGTGCAAAATCTTCATGTACTATTATTGCATATTCTTTATAGGAGTCCCAGTTGCCTTGTCCCACCTTCCACCGAGGAGGCCGAGCACATGGAGTCGGACTGGGAGTTGATGGAGGTGGAAGGAGGACGGGGGAGAAATGGTCACTTCCAAAGATGTTTTGTATTACATTCCATTAGTAATTCAGTGGCAATTCTGATGATGCAAGGGATAGATCTGTAGCATAGTAGGTTCTATATGCTGTGTTGAAGTGTGTCATGTTCCCGTTAAATGTATTTTAAAAGAGATGTTGTGCTAGTTGGATTTCTAACAAATTATACATATTTGTAGCGCAACCAGGACAGAAACACAAAGAAAGACAAACGCGAGCGCTATCTGCATCACTGTGATCTTGAAAGAAACGAACAATATTAGTAGAATTCTTTACAAGGAAGCGTTCAATATTATCGAGGACATTCAAAACTTTTAAAAGGAATTTACTAACACAGTGCTGCCACGTGCCACCTTCATTCACATCTGTACGAAACGGAGCATCCAGTTTGTGTCTTAACGCTAAAGAAAACATGCAACGCATCACTTCCACTGGCAGATATATCGCTTGCAAACGCCTGAAGATCTAGGCGCTTGCAAAACTCGACTGCTTTAGTCTCAATTCTAGTTTGCCGTTTTTTTACACTAGTGAAATTCTTGTTCCCGGCCAATGAGGCTTTTTCCTTGTACACTCGCCGTCAAATCTAAATGTAAGGCGACTTTTTCAAAAAAATTAAATTTCTTTAAATATAAAGCATAATGATCCATGCTTGTTGGTGCACAGTGCAATTGGCAAAATCACAATTAGGCTGCACATATGTATTCAAGGATTCATGAATTGGGGGCCAATTATTAAATTTTTACGCGAATATAGCCTTCCATCTATTGTTGACGGCACCTGTACATGGACCTTGGCAAGGCAACAAAGCCGCCGATCTTATCTGCCTGCAAACGACAAAGGTCATTTTGCTTGCAGAATTTCACCACCTTCCGCAAACGATCCTCAGCACCATTAGGTAGAGACTCTGAATATAAAAGAATGTAAAAGAGTCTTGCATAATGGGCTTTGGCTTTATCTCCGAGTCTCTATGCATATGGGACATGGTAGCCCTATACGCACAGGGTTAACCCGCGCTGCCCAGAAGATAAGAAGATAAGGAAGGAGTGAGATGAGAGGACAGGTTGGAGAAAGGAGATGTTAAAGATGAAAGTGTATAGAAGGGGACAGCAAGTGGCAATTGGCTGATTTCTCCCAGGCGGATCAATCCAGGGGTAGTGTCTATGGGAAGCGGGGCCCAAAGTGCAGTGTTTAGTCTGTCGAGGGGCCTTAAAGGTCCAATCACTCGGCGTCTGTTCAGCCACCAGAATTCCCTTTTGCCCAGACACGGCTAAGCCGCGCACAGCCGAGACAAGGGTGCTCGGGTCCGTGGTGGCGCACTGCTCACCATCATATCCCCCTGCGGATGCTCAGGAACCCGTGGTGTCGCAACTCACCAACGTCTCATCTACATTGCAGCAGATGCCCCTCCGGGGTCATATACAGTGTGTCCTAGCGAATTTTAGCCAGGGTTTAAAAACATGCCGTGGCACTCTAGGACGACGTGGCCAAATTCATGTTCCTGGCTATTATATGGAGCAAGTACACTATTTTTTATTGCGTTTAATTGCATAATTAGTGGAAATTCACCGACTTCGCAAGCAATGAAGATAAGCGAAAAATTCTTATGGGAAGGTTCTAGAAACGTAAGGAAATCGTCCGATTAAACACTTTCTGACTTTCCATCTATTACGTATTAGCTTTTTTTTCTCACTGCAGATGCCCGAGAAAAAAATAGCACGTGACATTTCCGTTTGCGCGCCGTGATTGCAGTGCTTTCAAACATTTCGCCTACAAACGAACACCTCATTTGGCCGGTTACGCTGCCGCTGGAAAGGTGGTAGGGCTCCAACGCAGGCATTTGGTCTCGTCGTCTTAGACTGCAGCGGCATATTTTTAAACCCTGGCTAAAGCTAGCGGGGAAATCCTGTGTAGTAGTGCATTATAGACCAGAATGCGATACTTTCGCACGGAAACCGGTTGGCGCTTACTCTCTCAAGCCAAGGCAACAGGCGCCATCTTCCGCTTGGCTCCCAAAACGCTACGAAGTCCCTTTACGTCATGCACAACAAGCGAGCTTTGTAACCTCTCACAATGCTGAAACATATCCCTCTCATTCTTCTGGAAGTACAAGAAGTCATCTGGGCACACTGCGTTGTCTACGCATACATTAACAGCCCGAGGAAAAGAAGCAGCTGGGTTGTGGAGCGCTGTTCGATGAGCGCGACGTATATCGAGAGATCTGACGCTGCGGAGTGTTCTGCCTGTATCGCTGCCCAACGGGACTTAAAAATGCCAACCTGTATCAAATATGGATTTCTGCGGTGCATAGAACGAAATACGAGGAAAATACTAAATCACGAGTACGTAGTGCATCGAAACGGTCGGCCTAACTGCGGGACCATCGCAATATGTTTAGCAATCAGTGACTGCGTTATGGGAATATGCTGGTAGGATCGGAGCATTTGGGACAGAGTGAATATATAGCGGAGAAGGTATATGCAGCGCAAGTTCAATCTCCTGACCGGTCGCACTTTCTTGACGAGTGCGCCTTCCGTAATTTTGATGTGCGGGCGGAGTAAGGGAGTGACCGGGGGCGCGAGGCCGTATGCCGAGATCGCTGAATTCAGCGTGGTCAGTTAAGGCAGGGCGACGGTCAAGGTAGGTTCCTGGAATTCCAAGCGGCAACAATAAAAATAATCTTCGGAGATGGCGGAGAAGCCGAACGCATCAGTAATCGAAGCTCCTATCTTGCGCCGCCACTGGCTCAAATCGCACTCGGAGTTATTATACGGTAGATTTTTTTTGCACCGTTAGCAGTATAGCCTCCTTTCCCGAAAATTACCATATTTGGTGTGGGTGCGTGTGCTGCGCGAAGCGCAGCAGCGAGAGCATATGAGACGCCCGTCAGAGAACTCAAGGTGCAGCAGCCCGAGAACAGCGTCACGAAGCCGCCCGCTAGCGATTGTCATTTATGTCTTCATAAGCAGAACAATTTCAGTGCATCGGCATAGCAGAAAATAAATTCCTTGCAGTTAAATTTCATTGCAGCAGCACCTTTGTTGGCGTAGTCATTATCGCATGCCAGAGAGAACATGAGTTTCAGCATGGCCCCCTGTGTAATAGCTATTTTTTAAAGCGAAAGCTTTACTACTTGCACTTTCAGCCTTTGCCGTGGCGCGGCGGTGCCACCATTGACCTTTAGTTCACCTCTGTGCGACGTCATGTGTGACATCACGCCGAAGAGAACGGCGACCGACTCGCGCCGTCGCAAGCCGCGGCGGTGCCACCACCGGCGCCTAACTCCTGCGCTCTCCGCTAGGAGCGCGATTGTGGCGTTACGCTGAAGAGATTAGGCTCGACTCACGTTGCTAGAAAGCAGTAGCTGTGCCAACCACCAGCGGCTTAACATTGCTTCGCGATCTCGCGCCGTCCATGTGCGACGGCGGTGCACATGAACGGCGGCCTGACTGGACTGGATTGGATTAGAATAGATTATATTATATTGGATTGGATTGGATTGGATTGTATAACAGATGCATCGCCACAAGTCTAACCACAAGCACCACCACCAGCTACACTATCAGCAGAACCATGGCGTAGGTACGGATATTGCTATCGCAATTACCGGGCTTAACCAAGCTAAGCCACAGCGATTTTGTTTTCTTAAAAGGATACTGAACCGAACTTTTGGAGCTCCTCTTTTACATGCAAACAAGAGCTTGACTGCTAAAATTGATAAATACGACAAGCATTTTAGCGAAAAAGGCGGATAACACGTTTTTTTCGCGATTTATTGCCGTATCGTTGCACCTGGCGGCCGCCTGTGGAAGCTACGACTAGACGCCATTACACCCGTGCGCCCACCGTTCCCGCAGGAGCACGATTGCCATCGCTACTAGCGGTTGTCGGCTGCTCACGGCGCACACAGATATGTCAAGTTGTTAATCGATGCTGTCTACATACCGTAACCGTATGCACGCTTACGTACGCTAAATGCAGCTATTTTCCCGGACTTTACGCCATTTATAACATTCTTACTTTTAAAACAGAGGCACGACGATATTTAGACTGGTGGCGCCATCGGGTGGTTCTGAGGGAAACCATTGTTGTCAACAAACCGACGCCCCTCTTAGGCTAAAGAGGGCAGAATCGTCACTCTAAAGAAAAAATAAAGCAAATTTATTACTCCTAAGTTTTCTTATGGGCGACAGGAGACGAAGCGAAAGACCGGTGGCCTATTTATAGCCACTGAACGCGTTAAGAAGGCAGTAACAACGACGAAACCAGTCCGAAGCGAGGCTTCATGCATCGAAGGGCGCCGCCATATTTGTCGCCGCGGGAGGGTGCCATGACGTCACGCTCCTCACCTCGCGCCGACGGGAGGGCTTGGCGCGCGCTCATGAAACATCGAAAATAAAACCATCCGCTGAAAAATATGCGCAGTGACGACTAGATTTCGGTGTAATCACACTCCGAGAATCTACTTTCAGCGTTTTTGTTCAATTTTAAGATTTTGCTTCAGTATCCCTTTAAGCACCACAACCGCTGCTACAAGGCCACCTCCCCTTGCTTATTTCCGCAAATGCAACGCAGACTCTTCGGATTCTTAAAAAAAAATTTGTGGTTGATGAAGGTCCGGCCAAATGCGAATAAGGTGTGATAGCAGTTCGGTGTTCACTTCGGTTCCGGTGTTCAGATCCAGTGTTCGCGGATGGCAGTTGTACGGATAGCGATCATGGGTCCGCATACTGGCCGTTGTGCGGATAGGGATAATTAGTTAATAATGTCCTTATATGCGGATTTCGTCATTCGCTACATTCATAGATCCCTGGGAGCCTTTTCATTACTCATGGCGCAGTGGTGCAGCGTTCAAGCGATGCGCCACTGCCCGTCTATGCAGGTGCTGCCGGCGGTAGGACTTGGGTTGATTGGGTTGGGTTGCGATCCAGGCTGCTCTCCGCGAGCAGCCTTTCCCGAATAATTGCGCTGCCGCCTGCCACAAAACTAGTTTAAGACGAAGAGAGAAACTGAAAAACAAACAGGCAAACACACAATGACTAAACGAGTTGAATGACCCCTTTAAGTGCTCGCGCACTAAAACAATTGGAGGGGACACTTAAGCTTAAGGATACGACGTGATAGTGTGATGGGTTAATTCCCATATATGCGTAACTGGTTATTCTCTACTTTACATTCATCGATCCCTGGGAGTCCTCCCACTGCTCCTCGCGCAGAGGTGCAGCGGTTAAGCGAAGTGCCACTGCCCTGGGATTGCAGGTGCTATCAGCTACGGGCCTTGTGCGACCCTGATTGCTTTTTCTGAGCGATCAATCATTAATTTAACTGCCACCTGTGACGGTGGGCTCTTTGGTCACAATGTTGTGATCACGCATCTGGCAAGTGCATACTGCAAACTAGCAACCTGGGGTCGTAACAACATGCTGACTAATAATGCCTCTGAATCTAGCTTTGTCTTCTTTTCATCTCCTTGTAAGACTATTCTTGAATCTCCACATATTTCCCTCGACTCTCGCATGCCCATTGCTACTGATCATGGGATGTTTCTTGGAGTAGAACTTGACTGCCACTTAAAAGTCCACAGACAAACTGCCTAACAAGAAAAATAGGACATGACATATGGGTACTCATTAAGGTACGAAATTATTTGAAGTTAGACATGCTAATTTCATTCTACCACGCTTTCATCGATAGTCATATTAAATATTGTGCCGCCGCGCTAGCTCCGCGGATATAACGCTCGGCTGCTCACCCTAAAGAAGCGGGTATGATCCCGGCCGCGGAGGTCGAATTTCGATGGAGACGAAATTCTAGAGGTCTATGTACTGTGCGATGTGAGTGCACGTTAAAGAACCCAAGTTGGTACAAATTTCAGGAGCCTGTCAACGCCGGTTGATCTCAATTTCAGGAGCCCTTCACTACGGCTTCACTCATACCCTAAGTCGCATTGGGACGTTAAACACCCATAAACCATGTTCATTATTACATTTCTTCTTGGGGAAACACCTAGAGAACACACATGTCAGCGCCATACAACAACTACAGAATCAAGCGATGCGAACTATTACAGGCAATAAATATTTTTAAAGTGCTGCAGCCTTACTGCGGGCTCATAACATTCTACGGGTCCCATCCATGGTTTATTATTCCCTTGGCATTCTCATATTTAAGTTCATGAAAGGATCACTTCCCAGTCCGATAATTAATGGTATCCAGCTTCCTCGACGAGGTTTCACTCGCTTCTCATGCGAAAATAAATTTTAGGTATCGGATTCGCTCTGGAGGACAGAGAAAATCCAGGGACACTATCGTGCAGCGTGCAGTTCGCGTGAGGAATTCCCACCTGCTCACCGTTCACAACGTGCTTGTCGTCCTTGATGATACCGTCAGCCTCAGAATGACGATCATATACGTTAGACGTGCGAGAAAGCTGTTCTTGTGACGCAGTATCTGCTTCCACCTTTTAAACTGGCTTTCATCGTGAGGCAATATGAAAAAATGATGACCGGTGGCGTCGTTTCCGTTGCCCGTTGTGCAAACGGGCGCAAAGCTGTATGACTCGCTGAAAGTCGGAAAGTGCACACGTTTCACCACCTAGAATTTTTCATAATCACTGCGAGCACTATCCACGCAAAACTGAGCTTGAAAATTTGAGTAGCCCATCGTTACTGCAGCAAACGAAACTGCCGCGACAGGAGACGAAAAGCCCAACTACAGCGCCACTAGTTCCCGCGAACGCCCCTTCAGGCACCTCCCGAGCGGAGCTGCTAAACTGAAACTGTCTTAAGAACGTTGGCTGCTATAGCAACGCTGCGTGTGGGCAGAAAGCCGCAGGGGTGAGATCGCCATGGCGCACCCTACCAATGCCCCTACGCGTCGTTTCTTGCCTGTCTGTCTGCGCCGCATAGAGTTAATATACGCGCTCTAGAGGGAAAGCTGCGCATTCAGCCCATTCAATCCAGCGGGCATCGCATGAACCCGCCATGCTCTGACGGTTTGTGTGTGGCCAGCTGTTTAGACATTTGCTAAATCTGGACAAAAAACGTAGTTGGAACCTGGCAACGTAGTCATTGGGAAGATGGAAGTATGCAGAGTAGCTCTTGACTGCTGTAAGCGTACTGTAGCCAACGAGAAAAACATCGCGTTTGGAGCATTTCTGATGGTATGCAGCGCCGCATACCAACTGCAACTTCATACTGGTGCCATATTTCTTGTGAATTGTTATTTCAAGCCAATTACTGCGATTGTGACGCATTTGGAATGCATTTCTTCCATCGAGCGCGCGAGATTTTGCATGTCCTCTTTTGGCGAGAGCAAATACACGTCGGAAATTTGCTTTCGCCTCAAAAGGACGAACACAATTCCCAAAGGAATGAATTCCCAAAGTAAATCGAGCAACTGCTCTACGTGGTTTAATTTAAATGGTCAGCGTTCTGCTATGGTAAATGTCGATGGTTTGTTAAACTCCCGTGGGCATCATCTATTTTTTATCTTTCTCCTTCGCCGAGGAAAACGGTCCATGTCTTTTCTGGGCGGGACGACCTCATAATAGGATTCTTGGCACGTAGCAACGATCACAGTTTCATCACGAACGAATGAAACAAGGTGGAGGCCGACAAGCACGGAACAACACGTACCGCTCTAGATACCTTCCTTTCATGTCCAGCATTGTGTGTACAAAATTGTGGGCGCTTGGTTGTTTGTTGTGGTGGGTTTTTCGTTCTTATTTTTTTTGTTTTATTTAGGTTTCTGACTGCTTTTGCTTCGAATGTATGACTCTGCGGTTGCTTTGAATGCTCGACACTGCCTTTTCTAAGAACTTTTTCAAGTTCCTCTCTTTGGTTTAAAAAACCATTTATCACAAGCTAGTACCACTAGTACTTGATACGCAACGGGTTAAAAAGGTTTCTGCGAGTACAAGTATGCTGTATTGTTTTCATACCGATTTCCTGTCAGTGACTATGTTCGGAGCGATAATGAGCTGCGTCACATGCTTGATCTGAGGATTATAAGTGTGCCTCTTTTCCGTCTAAAAAACATTTGGTAGTTTGCGCATGTGTTGTCTTTTTCTTTTGCAGTTGTCGTTGCTCGGCCGTTCATTTCAACAGTGTCACCTTTACTTAACTCATGCAACAGTGCTGCAAAACGGATTACGAAAAGCATTTAAGCAAGAGCACCTACACCCTTTACAAGTAGCACCAATGTGTCCTCTCAAGCAAATTGAGGCAATGGCGTTAAGGAAGCCGAAGGCAGTGAAAAAGTAAACGGCGGCCACGTTGATTCACTTGGTGTCAACCGCCTTTATAGACAGTTCCGAGAGCGGCAGATTTTCGTTCACACGCTTTGCAGTACATAGTTCTCGCGAAATGTGTAGTATTATTTCCCACGTTTGCTCACAGATTATGCGACATGCCGGACTATTTTGCAGCTTGTGCCATCTATACAACGCTCGAAAGTGGCAACGCGATAGATGAAAGCGCGAGTGACTCTTTGTCGTATGCGGCCCCTTGCATTACGTGCCTTGATCCCATAGGTTTATTCCCTTAGGCAACCTGAAATCAGTTTCGAAAGCAGAAGTTTCAAACCGAAATTCCGATTCCGTTTACTCAATTTACTCATGAAAATCGTTCAAAATCGTCTGATATTAAAAGAAACGAACACAGTATGCTAAACATTACAAAATGTGTCTAAAACATTGTAAATACGCGTAAGAGTGACATATAATTATTTTCTCTAACGCAGTTTCCCGGATTCAAGTTCAAGCTTTATACCCACCTTTGCCTTAGCGAGAAAAAACAGTGTTGGCCACAATAATGTGTTGTAAGATGGCGTCAAAGATGGCTACTTACTGTCGTGGACCGCTTTGCTAGCTGAGCTTCAAGCCCTGCAGCGCCATTTCTGGTGGCACGATGCCCTCTCCCTCAACCAATACTTGCGCTTTCCCCCTCAGCAGATGTCTGGCGCCTCCGCTCACCTCCGTATTCTGTCTACGCTGCGCTTCTGCGGGATGACGTAACACTATTTTTATGACCATCTCGCGAGCACAAACGAACGCCGCCGGCTTTTCTCTTGATAGGACAAGTCATGTTTTCGCATTAAAAATGCCATGGCACTGAGCAAGGGTACAAACAGTGCCAGCGCCAGACCAGGTCTTCACGATGACTAAACCCGCGTGGCCCTCGCCGCAGCCTTCTGCGCTACGTGTTCTCACCAGCATCTTCGATGTCTTTCATCCATTCGTTTTGCGCTTCCGAAATGCTCAACGCCAGTAGCATATCCATCATGACCATGTAATGGAGCCTTTAAGCCTCATTCGATAGGAGATAGGACAGCCTACTACTGTCGCGAACGGGAGAGAAGCTCAGCGCATAAACTGGGCACGATCGATATTGTGCATCCAGCACTGCAAGCACTCAGGGGTGCCGAGTGCGCTGCCAGGACAGACACGTGTACTAGCTGAACACACGCCGGGAGCGCTGTCCAGTTGTGGAAAGCGGGCGGTGCCGGCGCCTCCTATGGTCGCGAAAGCTGACAAGGCGTTCATGCGCGGTTCCCAGCCCGACGGGCGAAACCAAGGGCGAGGGCACATTTAACAGCCAGAGAACTTGGCCAATGTCCGAGTGCGTTTCCCGCCGGCTCAGAGCCCATGCACTGCTGTCTTGAATAGCGCTACGCCTTTCCTACGACAGATTCCATGCTCACGCCCGCTCTCAGCAACAACATAGACAATTTATTACGTCCATTACCGAGCGATTCTGCAGTGAGGAAGGCAAAACGGTGTTTGGAGAAAAGCCATAGCAGATGCCTGCAGAAGCCGGAAGACGTCATCCTGACTTTGTCAAGTGCGACTAGCCGGTGCTCAATCCACAAATTGATTGCGATACTCTAGTGTACTCCGCTTATTCACCGAACACAGCAGCAGTGCTGTTTATAATGAGGAGCTCTGCTAAGCTTTGGAGCGCACAGCGTGGATATCCCATGCAGCTAACGCCACCAATCAGGAAAATAACAATGAAGCACAAGTCACCCCAGTCCAGCGATCTCCAATAGAAATCCTGCAATCCACACTTCGCGCTCCACTCATGAAACTGTCATGGAGTGGTTACGACATTCCCAGAGACAACACTAGCTGCTTCCGAGAAAGCGAGCAAGCTGTACTGTTTGACGTCCAAAATTGCAGGTGAGAGCGGAACCGCTGGACGGGTGCTACGGCTGGACGCCTCGTTCCGCGTAGCTTATCCCTTTGTGGAGGTCGCCCAGGAGGCCACCGTGGCGACATTTTTAAGAGGGCTGCCGGAGAGGCGATAGCGACGCAGCGGCGGCGGCAGCATCCGACCGGGGCCAAGATCCACGGCGTTCTCTAGCGAGTGCTAGCGACACTTCGTCCTCTTCCGCATTTCGCCACCGTCGGCTTCGCGGGTCGCTGCACCTTCAGCGCGGATAGGAGAATGCACAGTGTGAGAAGGTGGGGTTTCTCATGCCACCTGCGTCTGGTTCATTGGGAAGCCCGTTCAGTCGTGATCCCTAGTTTCTTTCTTTGGGGCCCCCCGAGAGGTGGTGGTGGTGGTGGTGGAACTTTATTTCCAGCGGATATAGAGGAGCGACCCGAAGTCACCCCCCGCTTAAACGGCGGCCGCTATCCCTTGGGCAGCGGCGGCGTCTTCAGCCAGCTGGAGGAGCTTGATCTGTGTCCCCGGGTCGGGGCTGAGCAATAGAGCCTCCCAATGATCAGAGTCGGTAATGAAGCGACTTGCGGGTAGGGACTGGGGGCAGTTCCAGATCATATGATTTAGATCGGCTTTGACATCACAATTTTTGCATTTGTCTGAGTAGAGTCCATCCGAATAGAAGCTACACAATTTGGGATTTGGATAGGTTTTAGTTTGAAGTTTACGCCAGGCTTTGGCCTGTTGCTTGGAAAGCGTTTTATCTGCTGGGGGATATCTGAGTCTTGCAAGCCTGTAGTGCTGCAGGATTTCTCTGTAAGAAAACAACCTGTCCTTGCCGGAGTATAGGGCGGGTGGACTGCACGACCCAGCTCGGCGGGACAGTTCTAGAGCTAGGTTATGAGCCGCCTCATTACCAACAAGGGAGGCATGAGCAGGCGTCCAGATTAGGCGAATGCGCCGCGTGGGCTGATAATTTAGCAGAATACGTGCTGCTTGTGGAGAGATTCTTCCAAACGTGTAGTTACGTATTGCCAATTTTGAGTCGCTGACAATGGTTTCTGCCGAGGATCCCGCAATGGCTAGAGCAATGGCTGTTTCTTCACCAACATGTGTGTGCTGAGTGCGTATAGTGCCCCCAGTTATGAATGTACCACATTCCGTGGTGACGACAGCTACCATCTTGTCAGCCGAAGAATCTGCTGCATCAACATATACCACAGAGGTATCATTAAGGAAACGTTTGCCTAATGATTTGGCTCTCTCTGCACGACGTTCAGCGTGGAAATCGGGGTGCATGTTCCGAGGTAGTGGAGGAATGACCAGAAGCTGGCGTATATGCTTGGGAAGGTCAGTTGTTGGTCCGCCTTGTCGTTCGTATGTTATGCCCAGTGTGGACAGAATGTGTCTGCCAGTTGGTGTGGCCGTTAGTCGTTCGTACTGCGAGACGGTTACCGCTTCAATAATCTCACTTAGGGTGTTATGAAGACCGAGACCTAAGACTTTCTCAGTCGCTGTGTGCATGGGTAGCCCAACTGCCTGTTTGACGCATTTTCTGATTATGGCTTCCACTTTCTCTTTTTCAGCTCACTTGAGATGTAGGTAAGGGCATACGTAAGCGATGCGGCTGATCACAAAAGCTTGTACTAAACGGAGAGTATTGCTTTCCCTCAATCCCGAGTGGCGGTTACTAATGCGGCGAATGAGTCGCATAATTTGCTGCGAGGTTCCCTGAAGCTTCTGAATTACGTCACCATTGAAGCCGTGTTCTTGTAGAATTAGGTCCAAGATTTTAATTTTGGGTACTCGAGGAATGGGGACTCCGCGAATACTGAGTTCGATGGCCGGTGGGGGTTGCGCAAGGGATCTGATTTTGCGGAATATGAGAAATTCAGATTTGGCTGGAGAGCACCGCAACCCCCTGGGGTCTACATAGTTCCCCACGATATCGATGGCACGCTGGAGTCTCTCTTCGATTTCGGCATCACTGCCCTCGGCGGTCCACAAGGTGATATCGTCAGCGTAGAGGCTGTGGTGGAGTTGCGGGATCTGCGCTAATTGGTGTGGAAGTTTCAACATTGCAACGTTGAAGAGAAAGGGTGACAGGACCGATCCCTGCGGGGTGCCCTTGTTGCCGAGGGGGAATTCACGCGAGTGGAGACCTCCTACTTGAAAATGCGCCTTTCTACCTGTGAGAAAGTCGCGGATATAGTTGAAGGTGCGGGCTCCCACCCCGAGTTCATGAAGGTTCTCCAAGATCGCATCATGTCTGACATTGTCAAAGGCCTTTTCCAGGTCGAGTCCAAGAATTATTCTGGTGTCCCGCGTTTTTGCCTCAATAATGTGATGTTTGAGCTGAAGCATTACATCCTGCGTAGAAAGTTTTGGTCAAAAGCCAATCATGGTTGGGGGGTACAGCTCGTTCTCCTCCATAAACCTTTTTAGGCGGGTATGAACTACGTGCTCCATGAGCTTACCTACACAAGACGTGAGCGAAATTGGCCTGAGGTTCTCACAGCTGAGTGCCTTCCCGGGTTTTGGAATGAGAATGATCTCTGCCGTTTTCCATATTTGTGGGATTGAGCCCTCCGACCAGCATTTCTGCATATACTCAGTTAGTGATTGTAGCGACTGTTCATCTAGGTTGCGGAGGATCTTGTTGGATACTGCATCTGGGCCAGAGGCGGATTTACAGTTTAGCCTGGCAATCTCTGCCCTAACCTCATCCACAGTAATCGGGGAGTCGAGCTGCGTGTTTTCCGGACCAGCATAATCTGGGAAGGCTTGGATAGGAGCATTGCCAATATATCTGTCTTTAAGTTCAAGGAAAAGGTCCTCTGGTGTGCCTGCGTATGCATGCATAAGCTTTTGCAGGTTCTGCCTCTGGGTGGTTTTGCTACCTGCAGGGTCAAGTAGATGACGGAGCAAGTTCCAAGTCTTAGAGACTCCCATATTGCGATCCATGCGGTTGCATGTGTCCTCCCAGTTTTGCTGAGTAAGTTTGACCGCATGATCCTCGATCTCCTTGTTTAGCCTAGCTATTCTTCTGCGCAGATTGCGGTTCCACCGCTGTCGTTTGAGTCGGTTCTCGAGTCCTCTCTTTGCCTCCCATAGGTGAAGAAGCCGGCTGTCCGCAATCTCCAGGTGGTCAGCCTGCTCTAACGTACGGGTGGCTGCCTTCGTATCTTGGCAAAGATCCTGTGCGCAGACATCTATGTCTAGAATATCGGGGGTATCAGCTTCTCGGGCGGCCCTTTTAGCGCGGAACATGTCCCAATCGACAAGGGTGGGAGCTCGAGCGCTACGACGCTTGGGGCCAGTTGAAGCCACTATTTCCAATATGTAGTGATCGCTGCCGAAATTTTGTTGAGTGTTTATCCATGTTGGAGTGCCCGAATTTTTAGCAAAAGTCAGATCGGGAGTCGTATCCCTGGAAACACTGTTGCCGCAGCGGGTGGGGTTACTGGGTCTGTAAGAAGAGTCAACCCACACTGTTGTGCGGTGAGCCACAATTTTCGACCTTTAATGTCCTCCTGTGGGTACCCCCAAGCCGGGTGTTGCGCATTAAAGTCTCCCGTGAAAATGACGGGGTGATTGCCTGCAGGTTTCAGGGTCGCCTGAAAGAGCGGGCCAAAGCTTGCTTTCCGTAACTTTGGGCTGCTATAGACATTCAGCACAAACAGACTGTGGTCAGGTTTCCTAGGCGGAATTAATTCGACTAGCACGTGTGTGACATTTGTGACTGGGGTACCGTGCTGGACAACCGTAATATTTCGTTTGACGAGAGTCGTGACTCCAAGCGTGTCACCCCCCGATGAAAAGGATTGATATCCAGCTAGCTTGCTATTGGTTTGTGTCTCTTGTAGTGCGATTAAGTCCGGTCCGTCCCTATTGTGGAGGAATTGTTGGAGTACAGCTCGTTTGCGGTTAAATCCTCGGCAGTTCCACTGCCAGATGGTGTAGTTTGGTTGTGGCGCCATATTGGGCTAGTCTGATACCGCTTCAGAAGAAGCGGGTTTGCGAATTTTGACGGGAAAGAGCCTACTCTCTGCCTCCTGCTGCCAGGTGCCTAAGTTAAGTAATTCCTGCCGGTGTGTGCATAATTCTTCCATGATGGAAGTCATTGTAAGCTGCATTTGAATGAGGGTGTTGGTAGTCTGCGTTTGCGCTTCTTAAATTTTGTGAATGCTGTCGGCTAGCTTTTGGTCTTCGGAGAGGGAACCGCCCGCTTTTCGCTTAGGCGGGGGTGCCCGCGGTGATTCAACATGCATGTCCGCTCCGGCGGAGGTAGAAGGGGTAGGGTTATTGGCGCCAACGGTCATAGGCGGTGACCCAGTCTGCATTTGTTGCTGTTTTAGAGCGGCATTTTCTTTCTTTAGTTCCTCCACCTCGCGAAGTAATTTCCCTACCAGCACTTTCAGGTCTGCTAGCTCAGAGGGGTTGGAGTTAGATTTCTGGGAGGCTTTATCTGCCCAGCCTACCTTTTGCGTGCCGACGGCGTCCTGGTTCAAACCGGGGTTCCGTGGCTGGTGTGAAGGAGTCCTGGATTTGGAGGCGGACCGGCCTCTCTGTTGCAGTCGTGGAAAAGAGCTGGATCTATGTCTATAGTCCGTCCGCCCCCTGCTTTTGGAGCGGCTGCGTCGCTCTTTAGACTGCGGCGTCTCTTGGCTATGCTGGGTCAGATGTTGGCGTTCCTGTTCCCAGCGGCATTTGGTCACAATGTATGGAGTGCGGTAGATCTCGCGGCATTTGTTGCTGCCCAGCTCATGGCCCTTACCGCACAAGGCACACTTAGGCTCACAGGTGTGCGTTTCAGGAGGGTTCGCCATGCCGCATCCGCGGCAGCGAGCGTTTTTCGGGTGCGGGCAAACGTCTCTGCGATGTCCGAGTTGTCCGCACAAAGAACACACTTCGTATTTTTTTTGTAGAGGCAGCAACGAATCATGCCACCACCGAAGCTGATCCAACGATGAACTCTCTAACCGTTGAAGAGAATGAGGACCGTCTGCGACTGCGCACCCATGCGCCGGACACCACATATTGGAAGATTTCTGGGATGCTGAAGGTTCGCTAGGATGACAGCGTCCGATAGATGTTTGGGAACGCCTTGGACCACTCCTTTACCACTGCCGTCCGGCGTGGCGACATACGAGGTGATGGCGATCTTGTTCTCGCCGTAGGTGAGCTCCTGGATGCTTAAGTAGCGTTCCACTCGTGCCGCGGAATGGGTGGCCACCAGTATGGTGTGTTGCTTGAAGTTGAGGAGCATGCAGTCTTCAGAAGATTCCGCCAAGGTTACACCCGCGGCGTCACGAATGAGTTGAAAGATTCCGAGTTGGCCACAGCTCTCGAGTATACGGAGGCCACCCGATGGCCGGAGTATCACCTTGGTTACGCCCTTGGTTAGGAGAGGTAGGTTCGATGCCACCGATTGTCGAGCCAGTCGTCGGCCAAGCTTTTTCGCTGAGGAGTCGGCAGATTGCCGCATGCTGCCCTGTCCCTGGGCGCAATCGGTTCCATTGTGTGCCGCGCGGTCAGTCCTTCGGCGTTCCTGACCGGATCGTTGAGATTCACCGACGGTGAACCAACCATATTGGTGTGAAACTTCTTCGGGGGCTATATCAGTCCCCTCCACGGTGACTTCCATATCCAATGTTGGACGAAGATCCCACTCAGAAAATGCGGCACAGCCCCGTCAGAGCGGGGTCGCTAGGCCTGGCGTAGGCCTAGCGGGCCGTGCGTTCCGGCGAGAGCCGAATCGCAAAAAAGTCCGAACAAACAGGCAAAAAGGGACTTGCCGATGTGTTCGATGGCGTTATCCGAGCTTCAAACGCGAAATCCAGGCGAGAGCGGTGTTGAGCGTCGCTGAATTCAGCGGTGGGCATGGGTGAAGCGAGGAGCGTTCGCACGAGCGTCCGATCCACGCCACGTCCAGCCTAAACGTCCCCCCCCCCCCGATAGGAAAAGAAATGCGAAAAATAAAAGAGGAGGGAGCGCTGCCCTGGCGGCGTAATTGCATTCTCAAGTTAATCAAATACAAAAGAATCAGGGCTTGAGAGTGGTCAAAGGGGAAATTTTAGCGCGAAAAGCAAGCAGGAAAAAAGAAAACGAGGGGTAGGCAAGAGAGGCTCATCACCCGATGTCAATGAGGGCAGAAGGCCCTCAGCAAGAACGTGTGGTAGAAGCCATGGTGGGGACCACATATATCACCGTTATCATCAGCCTGACTACGCCCACTGCAGGACGAAGTCCTCTTCCATGCCTCTCCAAATAACCTTGTCCTGTGCCAGCTGCGGCCACCCTTTCCCTGGGAACTTGTTAATTTCTTGCGCCCACCTAACCTTCTGCCGCTCCTTGCTACACTTCCCTTCTCTTTGAATCCAGCCTGCTACCCTTTAGGACCATCTCTTATCTTTCCTCCGCATTGCATGCCCTGCCCGAGCCAATTTCTTCCGCTTGATTTAGACTACTGGATGTCATTAACCCGTGTGTGATCCCTGACCCACTGTTTCGTCGTCCATTCAACGTTACACCGATCACTTTTCTTTCCATAGCTCTCTGCGCTGTTCTTAACTTAAATTGAACCATTTTCGTTAGCCTCCAGGTTTCTTCCCCAAAGCTTAGTACCGGTAAGATACAGCTGTTATATATTTTTCTCTCGACAGATATTCGTAAACTGTCATTCATGGTATGAGAGAACCTGCCAAATGCCCTCCACGCCATTCTTATTCTTCTATTTCACTCTCATGATCCGGATCTGCGGTCACTACGTGCCCCAAGTAGAGGTATTTTTTTACAACTAGCAGCACCTCGCTAAAGATTGTTAACTGCTGTTCCCTTCCGAGAATGTTTGAACATTACTTTCGTTTTCTGCGTATTAATTTTAATACCCACCGTTCTACTTTGCCTACCTAACACATTGATCATGCTTTGCAGTTCATCTCCTGAGTTACTTAGGAAGGCAAATTCATCAGCGAATGGAAGAATACTAAGGTATTATCCATTAAATCTTATCCCCCACTGTTCCCAATGCAGGCCTCTGAATATCTCCTGTAAAAAGATGGCGAACAGCATTGATGAGATCGTGTCTGCCTATGTGACACCTTTTCTTATTCCAATTTTATTGCCTGCTGTATGGAGGACTATGGTAGATGTCCACCCGCTATAGATATCTTTCTGTATTTTTACATACGGCTCTTCTGCACCCTATTTCCCAAATGCCTGTATTACTGCTGAAGTTTGGGCCTGATTGATAGCGTGAATAGGGTCTGTTGTCGAGTAGCCTTTACGAACGCCTGCCTTATGATTTGTTTGACTGAAGTCTAAGGTTGTCGTGACTCTACTAGCGATTAGCTTAGTAATTCTCTTATATGCAAAAGACAGTAAGCTGATCGGTATGTAATTTTTAGAGTCCCTGACGTCTTCTTTCTGATGGATTAAGATTATGTTAGCGTTCTTTCAAGCTTCTTGTACGTTCAAGGCCATGAGGCATTGCGTATACAGGGTGGCTAGCTTTTCTAGCACAATCTCCCATCCTTTCTTCAACAGATGTGCTGTAACCTGATCCTCTCGAGCCACTTTCCCACTTTCTATTGCCCCTAAAACTTTCTTCTTCCTTCGTTACTGGCTGGATGTTCCAGTGCTGTGCGCTACTGCCTCTCTGAACCTCACGATTAAAATTGCTACTGTAAAGTTTTAGCTCATTTCTTCGGCTACTTTAACTATCTGAACCATATTGCTAAAGGCATTGCCCTCTTTGTCTCTTAACGACTATATCTAGTTTCTTTTCTATGCTTAGTTTTCTCTTCACCGCTTCTAAGCTACCTTCGTTCTACTTAAAGATGGGCTGGCCGCGCTACAGACATAAATACCGCAACAATCTGAGGAGCCCCGCCTTTCCAACTGGGGACAGATATGGGACGGAATCGCCGGAAACCTGTCTAGCAAACGCGCATGGCAACTACTCCGACATCTCATTCACAATACACGCACCAAATCAGCAACACAACACTATGTGACACGCCTCAAACACGAACACATTGACGATCCTGACACCCTCCTAGACACACTTCAAACCACATACACCTCTCCATGTGCCCCCACACCTCTACTGCCCTGCACAGGACAAGCCAATCACACACTCGGCACAGACATCACGAAGACAGAAGTAAGATCAGCCCTTCTGATTCTCCGAAACAACTCCGCACCTCGTGCAGACGACCAATCGGACGACCAATCGAATCTGGACGACCAATCGATCACCCAAATTACGCAATCCTTCAGCCACTGCTGACGGGAGGGAACCTCCCGCAGTCCGGGCGCTGCGCGAAGGTAATATTCTTACCAAGACCCAACAAACCACTTATACTCCATAGCCTTCGCTCTACTAAGCTAACGTCATGCCTCGGGAAGCTTTTCGAGTATGTTTTGTTAGCGAGACTCACAGGGCACATGGTGGACAACAATGTATACCCGCAGAGCATGTTGGGATTCCACCCCATCTATCCGCGCAGGACGCAATTGCAACAAAAACACATTTTCGACCCACTTCTTCCGGGTCACACCAAAGCATTCGCAGCTTTGGATCACTGTAAAGCTTTTAATCGAATTGAACATCAGGCGATCATGACTGCCTTATCCCTACTGACTGGGCTCAGGTCGCCTCGGATCGGATCGGATCGCCTCGGATCGAAGGAGCGCATGCACTCCTTCAGCCAGCTGACACAGGCCTATAGAGCCTCGCGTCAGCTTTACCTCCCGCCCCATCCCCCCCTAGATAGCAAACACGCAACACACTGGCGGAGACTGCAGACACACTCTCGCCTTACCCTAGCCCGCTCTAATCAATCCTTCCCCATTCCTGCCTGCGCCCTGTGCCCAGAACCCTTCGCCTCTTCCCTCCATATCATCTCCCTCTGCCCGGCGGACCCTCCGCCGCGGGGCCTAGAGAACCTGAAGACCTGGGAGCACTGGGAGACCCTGCTGTGCTCGGAGGACCCGGCCGTGTAGACCGTCGCCACTACCCGGGCTGTAAGTTTTATAGACCTTAAAAACATAACTCCTGAGTGCAGTGCGGTCGCGCGGGGACTCAGGGGCGGGCCTGAATTCCTTTATAATAAAAGTTTTCTCTCTCCCTCTCTCTTTAGAGCATGCTCGATTCTCCCCATATTAAACTTCCTTATGTTTTCTACCTTACGCTTTTTGATTAACTTACATAGCTATGCCAGTTCAATTCTGTCTGTGGGGTTAGACGCCTTCATGCTTTGGCGTTTTTTAATCCGATATTTCGTCCGTACAGGTAGCTTGCTAGTATCCTGTAGAGCGGTTTCCGTAATGATAGCTCTGTGATTATCCTTCTCTCAGTTAAAGCCGAATATCTGTTCTGCAAAGATCTACTGAATTCCTCTCCTTTCCCTCTAATTTTTAGTCTTGCGGAAGATATTAATCATCCATAATTTTTCACCGCGCACTCTACTAATAACTGCACCCCTTTTTCTATAGCCTATAACCATAGTTTCTTACGGCCTCGATCCTAACGCGTATTTCACTGATCTCCTCATTGCGAAGAAGGTATCATAGATCTTCCTTTTGATTCAAATAGTTCGGGGGTTCGGGGTGCCTGCCGAACCCCCACTACCAAAAATTTAGTGTTCCAGCTTCCCCAATTTGGGAAAGAGGCGGGCTTCAGCCGGCCGGAGTGCAATGCGCCGGCCTCAGCCCGGGAACTCAGCTTTGTTGATCGCTGAGTTTCCAACACCAGGTAAGTGTGACTCCGAATTCCTGCTCTCTGGGAGCCGGTCCAAAGAGTCCACTAATGATTGTCAGGTGAAAGGAGCACCTTATTTTAAAAAAATGGTATCTAAATGTAGCGTGGTACTGCAAAGGTAGGGAAAACGGCCGTACTAACGTCGACGAACAAGTCTGAAAATTAACTACAAGCTGAAACTTGCAATATTTCAAATAAAGCACATATTAAAGCGCAGTTTTATTGAAATCTGCATCGCTCCGACCGCTACGCGCTGGAGAATGCAGTGCACGGGCTCACGCTATGCATTTACCCTGAGCTAGCGATCACGCGTGCTATTCGCACAGCAAGAGCCAACGTTTTGGGAAGAAGAAAACTCCATTATTACTTTGTGCTGCGAGATAACTTTTCTCCGGGGATCTTTGTGTGGTTGTCTTTAGACTGTGTAATCGTAACAGACCGATTTCACATGCAGTTGGGGTGCGTAGCGGTGGAACAGAGGTAATGGCGCTCGGCCGCTGACCCCAAAGACGTGGGTTCGATCTCGGCCGTGGCGGTCAAATTTCGATGGGGACGACGTCCTAGAGGCATGTGTACTGTGCGATGTCAGTGCACGTTAAAGAACCCCAGGTGGTCGAAATTTCCGAAGCCCTTCACTACGGCGTGCCGCATGGACCGAGCCACTTTGGGACGTTAAACCCCCATAAACTAAACCAAACACAAGCAGTTGCGCTACGAAACCGCCGCTGAGATGCACCCTGGGACTCGTGGTACTCCGGCCGGTGACCGCGCCGGCAGCGGCGCCGCAGCCAGTTGTCTATGCGGGGCTAGCAGTGCTGTTTGGATCGCCACGTCGCTGTTGGCTTCATGTATTCAGTTTTTATAGGACGGATGGTTGCCTCTGATCATCGCCATATGCTGTGACAGGTGCACCGAGCAGACGGCGCCCGATTTCGCATACATAGCTGCAAAAAGAAGAATGGTCCACACGAGGAGCGTCCAGGAGGAGGTCAGAGGGGCAGCTAGCGAGGCTTTGGTCGGCACGTTTAGCTTCTTGTCTCTGTAGATCAATGTGATTTGGCATGGCACAAACGTCCACAGTGTAGGCTTGGCGTTACTTTTAGAAGCGCCTTGCTGTAAAATTCTGGTGAAGGAGCTTAAATTGTAGGAAAGGTCGCGGTCGGTTTCACCCTTACGCTATTCCGTGAAGGTGTTTTACCAGCATTCTACCTGGTATAACGCTGCAGTGGATTAGCTGAGAGAATTTTGAGAACCAATTTCGGTCTTCGAGGCGTTAGCACTCGCTGCGGGTATTCTGTGCTCATTACTTACCCTCCCATACTCCAAAAAATGCTTTATATGCTATCTCGACAGCATCCGGGTGACAAAGCTGTCATATTAAAGACCTGGGCAAGGGTGTGTTAATGTGAAATATTCCCAATATTATCTTGCACATCCACCTTTGGCCATGCATAAGTATGCTGGCTTTCTTCAGCGTGAAATTCTGTCGCAGTATCGCCGGTATCTTACCCAATACTTCCCTTTATACAAAACAAAACTGTTTTGAGAGCGCACCATTTCAGCATTTTCAAGCATGGTCTGGCGCCAGCACTGAGTTAGCATACTGGTTGCGGGGCAGCTGCTCCAAAAGCCATTATAAAATTCCACCTTGAAAAAGGAAAACAGTGTAGCAACGGGCACCACTGAAATGAACATAAAAGCTGCATTAGTAATTAATATATATATTCAGTCGAAAAACAGCGCACTAACATCTCCAGTCTCATCTGCCTTCATCATTTCTTTTAAGAAAAAACCTTCATGACTCGCTGCTACCGCCCAATTCGGTTGCTGCTGCTGTTGAGTGAAAGAAGAAAGAGAAAGAGTGGCCGTAATGAAGAAACTGAAAATTGTATTTGAGGAAAGGAAATTATGCAGTAACTGTCTCGCACATCTCGTTGGACACCCGTCAAAACGCGGACACATCTGCCGAGACTGCTGTCGACACGGCTGCTAACGACAGCACGAGGCATTAAAGGCTTTCGCCTTAATAACGAAAAATTGTCAGTGGCTTAGCTCTGCTATGCTAGGATATGCGAAGCGTGAGGTGAAGGCGAGGTGTTCACATCTCGGTGGACACCTGAACCAGAGGGAAGGCGCATAACTGCCCTCTTAGAACAGTGGACACCTCAATCGTGCTTTAAGCTAAGTGGCGGTAGTGACAGGTGTGCGCTGCATGCGTTGGCATTGACAACGTTGTGCCAGAAACGCGGCGCTGAAGCCATAGGCCGTCGGTGTTCGTCGTGTTCATTGGCGTTGGCGTTGTCGACGTTTTACACTCTGATCATTTTAAGGAAAGGAAGGCGAGCTCGCGCGCGGCGAGGCACGCCAACTGTGGGTGGTCGCGTCACTTGCTCCTCGCGCATGCGCAGCACGGCTCTCCAGGAGCCACGCGAAACTGCTCAACCTCGGCCAGTGTAGCTCACGCTACAAAAGCAGCTTTGGCAAGCCGTGGTCTCTTCTTCCCTTTCTTCTTTCATTTACACCGCCCTGCCTACCCGCATCCCTCCGGGCTCTGTTCCGAGTCTTTCCTCCCTGTCCTCCCGACAATGACAGCTGTGGCTACGCCTAACGAGTCCTCGGAAATATGAGACGGTTACTGTGCGCTTTCCTTCACTCAAAGGACGCAACCGCGCATTTCAGCACACTTTCTTTCCTCTAGCGCCGACATCTTCCTCATCATCACGAGCCTCGTGTCAGTGTGGCTCGTGGCGAAGGACCGCGAGATATGACCTCGTGAGAACGGTGAACGCCTGCTGCTAAGAAGGACGCTCGCACGGTGTGTTACGGCAGCTCTCGGATTCCGGCAACTAGGCCTAGCGCTGTGCCAAGGGGCTACGCCTCCAGACGAAACCGGCGCCAGACCATCGCCGGGTTTGCGGCCTTGCGTTATCTTGCTCTGAGGGACGCTTCAGTTCAACGAGGGATTGCGAACTGTTTCGCCTAAGGTGAGTAATTTTTTCTCCGCCACTGAGGCTGTGTATCGAGTTCCACGCGAGCGCTTCATCGGGAATGCCTACCTAGTCTTGAGTGCAAGACCAACGTTACTAGAACCAATTCAGTTTCACAGCTCTGCCCGGAGAGCTGTCCCAAGGAGGATATATAAAACTTGCTGGAGTGGAGGCCGCCTATACGCGCCTATGCGGGAGAGTGAAGCCTTGGCGGCCATCTTGCCAGTGGCAAAAAGCAGCAGTGCGCAACCGCGCTCGTGCTTCTTCGCGCTGCCTATGAAGTTGCTCGCGTTTACAAAACAATGAAAGCAAGCGGTTGGGGTTGTAAACGTTTATTTTTCATCCATCAGCAGCCAACTGGCATGTAGAAAGCAGTTAACCTGAACAAATATCAAGGAAAAAAAGCTTGATAATCAGACGCACAGTAAAAATAATGGTGAGAGGCAACCTACTGGTGATTGAAGATCATCACCCTTGACAGAACTGGTCTGACTTTATTCTTGATCAATTCCCGATTTCGTTCCTTTGTCATGTGGTGTATCCTCACTTTCACGTACTCTTCAGCGATTTTTTGCACAAATTGTAGATATCATTGTCAAGCGGATCGAAGTCAAGGATGTGCTCCTCCAGTTTCTGGAACCACTTTTTCTCTGAGGACACACCCAGGACTTCCAAGATAAGGTGTTTTGCCCTTGCCAGCACCGTTGTAATGGCATCACATTCAGCCTGCAGCCGTCGCAGCCCCTTCTCAACTGCTTCACACAGGCAAATGGCGTCTTGCGACGGCGAAACAAGTCCACCCCGGCTCTTCTGCTTAATTAAAGGCGTAAGCGCATCAGAGTGCACGGCTGTGATGCACTGATCGCATGTTGTCGTTGCACTAACTTTTCGCACAATGAAGCCTGCTATATATGGCACCACGGCACCGACAAAAGCAGAAAGACTTTCGGGCCAGTCAATGCGATGTGTGTAGTCGTGGTCATCGGGCTGCAGGACTGATGACCTGCGCATGTCAGTGACCGTGCTTTTTGCATCTACCATGGCTACAGTAGTGGCTAAATTCAAGATGGAGACGATGTCTTGGAAGCAGTTTCCAGAATTGGAAGACTTCACTTCCGTCTGAACCAACAGACGCTTGTATGCAGCCATGAACTGCGCAGCTGTTGTATTGTTATGTCCCCCTCGTCCACGTATGGACCCGAAGAAGTTCTCGGCGTGATCTTGACTGAGTTTGTGGGTCAGCAAGTATTTCAGCTGATCCTGGCCGACAAACTCGTCGAACATTCTTTCGGTGCTTGCCATGCATATCAAAAAGCCAACAAATCCAGTTTTTTTAGTCCTTCTGTAATGGACGTCCTGCCGGATCTCTCAGCCCGTTTATGTACGCCCGGGTCTCCAAAAAGAATTGCTTCCAGCAGGATTCATTCTGCTTACGAAGAGGTGCCTTATAAGACCTTGCTAATGGGTTCCTGGAGTTCATGATGTCGAACAAGTGATCGAAAATTCTAATAAACTTTGATGTTGCGCTGGCACCCTTGAATTGTGGCAGCTTGAGCACTTGTTCGCAGAAGTCCAAGGCATCGGCAACTGAGGCACTGAGTGCTTGTACAGCATATTGGACCTTAATTTTTTGCTTTTCCCACTGAACGTGGCCTTTGTGAGCTTGTTGCCAAGACGCAAACCCTCTCCACGTTGCAAAGCCTCCAATGCTACTACATAAGCCCACTTCACATGCTTTCCTTCAGCGTCGATGAGGTGGCTTACGGTTGCCAATGAGTTGCGGATGAGCTTAATCATATGGCAGGCATCTAAAATAACGTGAACATTTTCAGTGCAATCAGCTGGGTTGACAAAGCTTGTAATAAACTAATCAGAGTCCGGTCGAAGCTGAGCACCTAAGCACTTAGCCATAGTGAAGTTCGATGAGGCACCGTCAAATGTAAGAGAGACAACTTCAGCCTGAACTGATGCAAGCTAGTTAGTGAGTCAATTAAAAAGTATGCGACTGGCATCTTGAGTCTGATGTTTATACCAACGATCATGAAGACACACACACACACAGCCGCGTCGTCTGTCCGGTGCGGTCAAAGCACTCGGCCGCGAAGTGTACGGAGCACAGGCGATCTCCATCTTTTGCATGCCATCTTTCACGGCGAACGGCCCGCTCCCAGAGGCTCCGCAGCTCGGGATCTTTTGGAAACCTGCCAGTAATTTAGGCACTATTATTTGTTGGACACATCTACCACATCAGTTTGCGCCGCTCGACAACGCGCGCGTAGGGCTCAATTGAACACGTTTTCGTGTACTTACAGGTGGAATGTGAGGCCACAACCCTTCTTCAGCCTGTTTGCACATTCGTAGGCAACGTAAGAGGCAACCATTATCAAACCGTTGGTGTTTGCATGCCCGTCGCGTCAGCTTGCACTCAAACAGCGCGCCAAAGCAGCAGCGCGAGCCGGCGTCAAGCGCGCTTTCTGCCACTGGCAAGATGGGGGCGGCCGGCTTCACTTGACAAGCGCCCCCTCCACTCCAGCAAGTTTTATATACCCTCCTTGAGCTGTCCCAAGTGGCGGTCGCGCGAACTAGTGGCGCTGCGATCGAGTCTTGCTCCCTCGTCGCCGCTCGGTGCGGCTCGCTGGCCCTGCTGTGGTGGCTAGAAGGAGAGGTGTCAGCATCGTCGCGGTCGCGCCGTGTTCGGAGGCGTGCTGGTGCTTCATGCCGCCGTGAGGCGGCGCGCACGTCGCCACCGAGATCCGTCGAGAGCACCCGCCCGCCGCCGTCGCCGCACGTTTCGTCGCCTGCAGACGGGTACGGGCGCGTGTTCTCACAACGTCTGTGGTGTGCCGGTTTGAATTTGTTTGGGATCGCTACGTACCGACGTGGCCATGCCACAGTGATGTCTAAACCTCATCTCCTGCCTGTCTGTGAAGAGGTTAAATATCATCGGGTGTGAGCAGCACAAAGTCGAAGGACGAATCAAATCATTCGCTTCTTCACACTAACAAAGATGCATTTTCTTGTTGCTGGAGAAAATGCGTCCAACCGAAAAAAAGCGAGAAAAGATGAAGTTATTGAAGGTGAGATACTACTTACTTAACTTTCATGACGTTATCACAGCCAACAAGGTTTTCTTTTTTCATGTTATTGTACATCACCCACATTGTGTCGTCTGTTGTGACTTTTTAGTAATGTCTTATTCACATTGTTACGAAGGTCCCATTAGCAAATTTGATCTCACAATCTGGCTATGTTTCACAAAGGCAGAAATCAATTTTCGTAAACTGGTTTATGACTACATCTGTGTTTGCCAATCATGCCGAGGAATTGCTTTCATGCCGAGGAATTGTCTGCTGTGCATGATTCGTCTAAGCTGGATACTGGTTCCTTCACCAAGCTTTCACCTGTGCTAACCACGGTCGACTTCAACGATTGTGTGTGCCTCGCAGCCGATTTTGGACATTGTGCGGTGCCAGTCAACCCACCATGGCTTTACAGCCCGTGCCACTACACTCTACAAAAGGCGGGAATCGTCACTTCATCGTTGGGGCGTGGAACCGGCGATACCGAAATGGCGTTGCCGCTCACGCATTTACTGCTTTTCACGCAGGTTAGTGACACATATTTCAATATATGTTTAGTGTATGCTTTGCCGGTTCCACCCCCTGTATTGTATGCATGCGTTTCTTCTCATTCTGTAGCACACAGACCCATGTTACGCAGAAGGTGTCGTTTTTCTTTATTTCGAAGAGCTGCGTTTTACCTTTTGCTTCTGGTTTTGTGCGGCGACATAGAAGTTAACCCAGGACCTAGCGATGCAATCCTGCAGCAGCTTTTGCAAGGCCAGACAGAAATTAAGGAAAAACTTGCAACTATCGAGAGTTATCAGGATGAAAACAAAACAGCTATGTCGGATCTGAATGCCCGTATGGCCAATTTAGAAGCAAAGATTGCAGGTCTTGACGTAATGAGGGCCGCTGTCGAGGACTGTAGGGCGAGTAGTGAAAGACAGCGTTCCGAGTGGCAGACTCTGATGAAGAAAGTGGACGATCTTGAAAATCGATCTCGACGGTGCAATCTGCTCTTTTATGGAATTAAGGACGAGGATGAACGCGAGTCACAACCAATTTCTGAAAAACTTGTCCTAGATTTGTGTAGATCTACTCTGGGAATAGACCCCAGAATCGAAAGAGCCCATCGCCTCGGACGGTTCCGTTCAGAAGGAACTCGCCCAATAATTGTTAATTTTAGTTCATTCAAAGAGAAAGAGGCTGTTCTGTCAAATGCGAAGAAATTGAAAGGAAGTTCTACTAGCATTTCAGAGGACTTCTCTGAACCAGTACGAAACAAGAGGAAAATGCTATGGGACTACGCCAAACCTCGCAAGGGACCCAATGGCAAAGCACATCTGAAATACGATGTCCTTTACTTGAATAATGTCAAGTACATTTACGACGAATCTCAGGGGCAGGTAGTTCGAGCCTCTTGACAAGTTAAGCCGGATCACTCTGTTTTGTCGATTCTAGTACTAAACTGCAGAAGTATTAAGAATAAAGTGGACAAGCTACATGGTCTAATTGACATGGCGAGACCTTCCGTTGTGATCGGATGTGAATCATGGCTGGATGGGGATGTTAGCGATAGCGAAGTTTTTCCGAGTAACTATATCAGCTATCGAAAAGATCGAGACAGGCACGGAGGAGGCGTATTTATACTGGTGGACGTCTTAGTTAGTTCTCGTAAGATGGAAATTGATGTTGGGACATGTGAGGCAGTATGGGCTCAAATTAGACTTTTAAATAGTAAATTACTATCAGTTTGCTCGTTTTACAGGCCACCTGGAAATCAGCTTGAACCCATCAGCGACCTAACTGATATGATTGAAACTGTTAAAACTGACTGTTTAGTTGTTGGAGGTGACTTTAACATTCCTGAATTAGACTGGAGCTCAGGATGTCTTCCGTCTAGAGCCAATTCCGCAGTAGGCAAAGAATTGTTAAATCTGTGCAATTCATTCAGCTTATCCCAATTAGTGCTGCAGCCAACCCGTGGCAACAATGTTTTGGATTTATTATTCACTAACCAACCATCGGCAGCTTGTTCTACCCTTGTAGTGCCCGGTATCAGTGATCACAGTTGTGTTTTAGCGGAAATGAACTTTCAGTATGTTAAACTTGAAGACTGTGGCAATCGGCGCATTTACAGTTACCGAAAGGCAAATTTCCCCGAGATAGCCTGGGCACTTGAATCCTATGTCGATGTGTACGAAACATTGTCTGATTCACTCAGCGTTGATGAGCTGTGGCGCACACTGACAGCGAAACTTTTTGATTTGCGTGAGCAGCATGTGCCGTCATGGGTGATGACGAAACGTCGCAGCAAAAGCAAGCCATGGTTCACAAAAGCGCTGCGCAGAGTCGTTGAAAAGAGGCAACAACTATATGCGCGCTTCAAAAGAAATCCGTCGGAAGATAACATGGATCAGTTAAAAAAGATTACAAAGGATATGAATGCTTCGGTCAAAGAGGCTAAATTTACCTACTTTCAGTCTTTCGACATGCGTATCCAGGATCGCCCTAAAGAATTTTGGCAGTACATAAAAAAAACAGAAAGGATGAATTGTCTATCCCGCCACTCGATCACAACGGAAGTATCGTTCATGATAATCTGGAGAAAGCCAAGTGCTTTAACACGTTTTTCAGCTCAGTTTTTTCTGCTGAGGACAGCAATAGCCCTGCCGATTTTCGCCTTGCCTTGAACTGTACGGAACCCATGGAGAACATTGAATTTGATCAGCGAGGAATTGTGTCGCTCTTAGAACGCTTAAAAGATAACAGTGCCACCGGTCCGGACGGCTTACCCACGATCCTGCTCTCTTCTTGCGCTTTTCCGTTGTCAAGGTACCTTCAAATTCTTTTCACAAAGTCATTACAGGAAGGCTCCTTGCCTGATGAATGGAGGCTTGCTAATGTTGTACCTATACATAAATCGGGACCTAGGAATGTTGTTTCAAATTATCGACCAGTGTCCTTGACCAGTGTATTATGCAAAGTTTTAGAGCATGTGTTTTATACTAGTATTATGAATCATCTTAGTATACATTCATTATTAAATACTAATCAACATGGCTTTCGCAGTGGTTACTCGTGTGTCACCCAGCTTACCGAATTTGTACATGACCTGTCAAGTGCTTTAGATAAGGGATATTCTGTTGACTGTATTTTTCTAGATTTTAAGAAGGCCTTTGACGTTGTATCACATTCCTTATTAATACAAAAATTGTACTGGTACAACATAAATGAGAACGTTATTAGGTGGATAAAGGAATATTTGAGCGTTAGGCGTCAATGTGTTGTTGTCAACGGGAAACAATCGCATGAGGTGGCTGTAACATCAGGGGTGCCTCAGGGATCCGTCTTGGGCCCATTACTGTTCATAATTTACATGAATGACATCTTTTTAGGTATTTCTTCATACATGCGTCTTTTTGCGGACGATTGTGTATTGTATAGAATTATTAACGATCAAAGTGACTGCGATGCATTACAACAGGATTTGTGTAAAGTGGCCCAGTGGTGTGAGAACTGGAGAATGCATATTAACTTACAAAAATCTGTACATATGTGTTTCACTAAAAAGAAGGTTCCCCATATTTTCACTTATAACATAAATAATAGCAGACTGCTTTCAGTGTTGGAATTTAAATATCTTGGTGTATATTTAACAAGTTCAATGTCTTGGCATCGTCACGTGGATTTCGTTACTGCCAAAGCCTGTCGTGTTTTAGGTTTCCTGCGACGTAACGCTAAACTTTTCCCTTTAAAGACTAAAGAACTGCTGTATAATACAAACGTTAGAAGCATACTTGAGTATGCTTGCACAGTCTGGGATCCGAAAACCTTGCTTGACGTTCAAAAGCTAGAAAGAGTTCAGAATTTGGCCGTTCGTTTTGTTTTCAATAACTATGGGCGATATTTTAGTGTAACGAGCGCGAAAAAATCTTTGGGTTGGGACTCACTTCAAAAACGTAGGAAAGTACTGCGTTTAAAATTATTTCATAATATATTTCATTCTAGAACTGGAATAGACAGAACCAAATATATAGCCAACCCTGATTACGTGTCTTTACGTAGAGATCATTCACTTAAAGTTAAAGAATACAGGTGCCGGACTGACCTTTTTAAAATGTCTTTTTTCCCCAAAACGGTTTCGGAATGGAACAAGCTGCCTGAGGAAGTAGTGTCCATGTTATCAAATGATTCATTTTCTTCCATGCTGTGACATTTTTTTGTGTATAATAATTCCGTGTTCTTTCTATCTCATTGTTATCTTTTTTTTTTTGTAACCACCTGCACGCGGTGGCATTTGTGTACTTTTTCTTCTACCCCCCCACTGTAATGCCAGCCAATGGCGCTGTGGGTATGATGATAAATAAATAAATAAATAAATAAATAAATAAATCTCAATACCATGTGTGTATGCCTATTTTAGCATTGCATATTGACTTCTTTTTACTTGCCTTATTTATTTCCTTTAGCCTAGTTTTTGTATAACTTAATGTTTTCCCCTACACTGATGCATATTTTCTGTTCATTTTCTTTTGATGGTGTTTTTGACGTTCAGTTGTAAGAGTGTGTCAAAATAAATGTCTTGCTTATGAAAGCTTGTACGAAATAGACCTTGCGTTTCGATGTGCAAGTCATCAAAATAAAGCGTTCAAGTACGGTTGCTGACGCTTCTACTTGAATTGAGATGTCATGGAGAACACCGCGTCATCAAAGCGAAATCTGCACGGACGTTGTTTTGGTGACAATTGCTCACGGCAAGTCATTTGATTCGCCCTCTTCCAGCGCTTCGGAGTGCCAGCGGCGCACGCAGCTAATATAGAGGGAAGCAAGTTCAAACATAGTTTTCAGTGCCAATACACGCTTTGCTGCAAGCCGTCAGAAAAGTGTGCCAACTAGCCTTTTTTGTAATCTGCACGGTATCGTGAAATAGCTGCAACGAAAAGCGGGTGCTACGCGCGCGCGCGCGCTGGGGGAGCATGTGGGGAGTCGCGGAGCCGACAGCAGCGCCGCCGCATCTGGATGAATTCTCGCTGCCTCTCCGGCCCGCCCCCAGGTAGCACACGACGGCGGGCCAATATTGGAAATCCACTGGCAAAGCGTGGCCCTAACTAGGCCCAGAGTTGCCAGTGAGCATCCGATATTGGTTGTGCCACTCCTTAGCACATCCAACAATGGCCCTGGTTGTCCGTCGCTTTACCAGTATTGGCTGAGCCCTCATTAGATCCTGGCTACCATGGGCCAGGTTAGCCAGGATTGCCCCACTGTTTGCCATTGCTGGCTGTGCCATCATCGAATCATGGCTATCATGGGCCATGTTAGCCAGTGTTGTTCCACTCTTTGCCAGAATTGGCTATGCCATTTCCGGGAGCTGGCTATATTGGCCTAGGATTACCACCGCTTATCCAGTGTTCAAAGTATACTGGCAAACGTTGGTAAACATTGTGTCATCCATTAAAATGGGTTCAAAATTAATTTTATTGTCGAGTACCATATCGGCAGTTCATAATTTTCGAACGCGCTAAAACATGCGAGTTCAAAGATTTGGTTTTATTTATTATTATATTTTAAGCGAACACTTTTGCAATTTGTGAGCAAAGCTACCCATGATTCCGTTGGAAAAACTGCACTCTGGTTGCGCAGTGAGCAGCAATAATACGTTTAGAATTGCGATCGAAGTCCTGTTGATCAGAATTAACGTTCTGATTACACCCGAGACGCCTTCAACAAAAATTGTGAACAGGTGCCTTCAACAAAAATCAAATAGGTTTCATTTTATTAAATTTTTGGAATAAAAAATCACTTTTTTTTATTCGCTCTAGGAATTCACTGCCGCAGTGCGCAGCTGGTGTCTGCTTCAGGGAGATCGCGATACAAATGTAATAGATTAGCGCAAGTGCATTCGCTAAACCGAAATTGTGCTCAGTTTTGGCAACGTCCAGAAACGAAGCAGTCGCCTCGTAATTTTGAATTATGCGTTGCGTTTGTGAAATATTAGGCGGGTGCTTCATAAACGCACGCGGACACGTGCTAAGCGATTCCTACGCTTCCCTACGTCGTGCCCTGTGATTGCGCCTTTCCCGTGTTTTCTGATTTGCTATTTCCTTCCTTTTCTGCAAATCGTTGTGTTGGAAATTGTTGTTTTTGACCATTTTATTCTTCTGTTGCGTAATTTGCATTGGGGGCAATATAGCTCTTGCTCACGTCCTTGCATATTTACTCGCAAGTTTTTTTTTTCTTTCGAACATGACCTTTATTGATGAAAACCGTCGAAAGTAGTTGCGAACCACAATTCAACATGCCTTTGTTTGTTTTTGCTTTTTTGCGCGAAACATCCACACCAACAAACAATTTGAGGATTCTTCGACGACCACTGAATAAATGGACTGACAACTGGCGTTAGACGCATGTTAACCTAGCTTGTTTGGCGCATGTACGGTACATGAAACTATGAAAGAGCGCGCATTCTGCTTGGATATTTTTTTTGCTTTATATTTTTGTTATTATGTGGTAACATTTTAAGCTATCTTGAACTCACAGAAGCCACATCATACGGCCCCACAAAATACGCGAGTGTCTCAAGTCGTTTTGGCGAAATGCATCTTGAAGCTCCAAGTTTTTCACTTCAAAATTTTCAGGCTTTTGCTGCAGCTTTGTAGCAATACTTTGACGCTTCCGTGTTTCCCATCCACTTCTCTCTTGTAGATATTCCTTTCTGTACTGCCTGTGGCCATGTGACTCATTCTCCAAAAATTCCAAACCCTTTTCACGTGTTTTGGCCTCTTTCCCTTTCTCTTTCAAGTCTTCAAGTCCAATATCTCCCCACCTGTTCTCCCGGCCGTGCCCTTTTCCAGGTAGCGGGCTAACACCCCACCCCGCGAAGCGCTATTTTTTCTTTCTGGTTGTCACTTTCTCAAACCTGTTTTCCCTCGCGCGCAGCTACGCGCTTCGCTGTTCCTCCACCTCCCTGTCTCCACCTTTCAGCTCGAGGACTTTTCTCGGAACCGCAAAACCTGTGTAAAGGAAAATTCCTCTCTCCCCTCCAGCCAACCCCCCACCCCCCCACACCATCGTCTCCACTGCTCGTCTTGGAACCGCGCGACTCATCACAATAAGACATTCTTGACTGCACGGCGGAGCTCAACCACATGCAAACCAACGCGACGAAAATGCATGCACACTCGAGCTAGCACCGTTCGTAGTCTGCGCACGCGAAAAGCCACACTCATATATTAGGAGAGCTCCGACGCTGTTCGTACCACCTGCAAGATCTTTTGTAAGTACTAAAACTCTTTTATCTTGATATACGTCTGGAAGTTAAAGTGGTTTTTGTAGTAAATGTTGCTTTGACTACATGCGCCTTTATTTTTTCGGCAGGAGAAGAGAGCGAGCCAAAAAGCACGAGGACGACTTCTGTGTACCCACTCTCATTGCGAAATGGCTTGCTTGACGTCGTGCGCAGTGGAATTGTGGCCGAATGGTGAGAATTTAATTTTTCGTCTTTGGTGAGATGAACTCACTAAAGATTCACTACTTTGGCTAACAGCGGGTTTGAACTCATATGAATTGAGATAGGATGCATTCGGGAATATGTCCTTTACCGCTTATGCACGACGGAAATCAGAACCGCTTAATTAATTTTCCACTGCAGACTAGTTGGTAAGGATATGTGTAATACTTCCGTAGTGTTTCTTTTTGCCTTCTACTCTTGCAGACTCAATAGAAAATCTGCAATTACTGGTTAAAGCTTTTGCCCAAGTTCTCTCTCAATGAAAAAGGGCATTACTCTGGACTATCAGACTAGTATTTTTGTGTGGTTTTCAAGTTGCAGTTTCGAATCCAACTATAGCATGCATGCGAAGCAACTAAGGTAAAACAAAGGTGCCCTGAGTTCCTTGCGTTCAGTGTATTTCGTCAAAAGTCGCAAGCCGCATTTTTGACCCCATTAAATAAAACTAATCAAAATGTTGTTTTGACGTCCATGTGGAAGAGACGCTACAACCTGTGCATATTTACTGGAATAAAAAATTACCTCGCAATTTAGAGACACAAGTTATGATATTAAAACAAAATAATACATTAATCTGTTTTCAATATCACATTAATTTCCTTATCTCGCATTGAGTATATTTACTGGGAGTGCGACACGACGCATTAAACTAAATTAAACCATTTGGTGTAAGGGAAGTTTAGTAAATTAAATTCCACTTTGTGCAACTAATGTGGGGCTGGTTCTTAAAAATAAATTAAAAATTATCCTGTAAAATATGTTGCTAGTGTCTTCACGATTACTGTGTTTCACAAAATTCGGTGTTATCTTTGTTATGTTTGTTTTTGTTCTGTGATGGCCATAATTCAACTTACCATGACATCATGCATCTCTTTGCAGGCTTGGCACTTCGTGAGGCCATCGTGCAAGAACTGGACGAGGAATTTGTTTGAATGCAGTCCAGCAGCCCCCTTGCAAGTGGAGTGCAACGATTACTTCGGATATGACTGATCAGTTCACTGGAGGACAGCTCCGTTGAGCGCTTTTTGGATGCCTTAGCCGTGCCGCAGCAGCTTGCCGAGATGCTTTGTCCAACCTGATCGGCACTCACCAAACTTGAAAATAAATTGTTTTCCCACAGCCTCTGCCACCATGCTCTTGGGCCCCTTTTCTTTACTCCCCAGGGTGGCTGGTGGTAGCGCAAACCATCCTGTGTGCGCTAGAAGCGTGATTCTTGTAACTCAAAGCAATAAACGGGTCTTTTTTCTGGAATTCTTTCGCACCCTCATTTATGAATATTTGCTAGGTAGAATGTTATGTATGTACATCTATCCACAGTGCCGGTCATTGGCGAGTGGGTTAATTGCATGTGCCAGCGTTCGAAAGCTGGATGCCATTATTCGAAAGCTGGAAACCATTATTCGAAAGCTGGATGCCAATATTCGAAAGCTGGATGCCAATATTCGAAAGCTGGCTACCAATGTTTGAAACTTGGCTACCAATGTTTGAAAGTTGGATGCCAGTATGAGACCTTTGCTGGTCCATGCTGCAGAACGAACATCGGGACTGCGTTGGCCGCTTGATCGGCCGAGCGTTGGCCCAAAACTGGCATGAAAGTAAGGCCAATGTGTGAAGTGGTAGCGCTCGGCCCAAATGCCAGTGTAGGACCGATGTTCGTGCCAAGTTTTGCCAACACTTGCGCGACGTTCGGCCAATGTTGTTGTGCTGCCTGGGCCGATGCGAACGCCTCTCCTAGCCACCATAGCCCTGCTGCGCCCTTTTTAAAGAGCGCTCGCGACAGCCGTTTTGTGTCGTCTGCTTCTCGGTTAATTTTAAGGCGAAAGCCTTCAATGCCTCATACTGTCGTTAGCAGCCGTGTCGGCAGATGTGTCCGCATTTCGGCGTCACTACTTAAAAAAAAACTGTCGAGGCTGAGAATCGAACCATGGCCTTTGACATTTGAAGTCACTAACTACTCATTTGGCATTTGAACAAATCATTAACAACTCATGACGAGTTAGTCATGATTGGTAGCAATAACTGGTCAATGAATAACTAGTCATGGCTAACCAATCATGACTAACCAGTCATTAATCACTCATGACTAGTTAGTCATGATTGGTTAGCCAGACATGACTAGTTCTTCATTAACCAATCATGACTGGTTTGTCATCGCTGGTTAGTCATGACTAGCTAGTCATTAACCAGTCATGACTAGTAATGACTGGTTAATGAATAACTAGTCATGGCTAACCAATCATGACTAACTAGTCATTAGTGATTAATGACTTAGTCATTAATCACTCATGATTGACTAACCAATCATGACTAACTAGTCATGAGTGACATGACTAGTTAGTCATGATTGGCTAGCCATGACTAGTTATTCATTAACCAGTCATTACTAGTCATGACTTTTTAGTTAGTCATGGTCAGTCATGACTTGTTAGCCATGACTAATGACACATTAGTCATGACTGGTTAGTCATTAGGCAGTCGACTAGTTAGTCATTAACCAGTCATGACTAGTTATGACTGGTTAGTCATGACCAACATTACTAGAACCAAGTTCTAGTAATGTTGGTCATGACTAGCTAGTCTAGCCAGACATGACTAGTTCATCATTAACCAATCATGACTAGTTGGTCATGACTAGCTAGTCATTAACCAGTCATCAATTAACTAGCCATGACTAGTTAGTCAATAACCAATCATGACTACTTAGTCATGATTGGTTAGTCATGAGTAGTTAGTCATTAAACAGTCATGACTGGTTGGCCATTAAGCAATCGTGACTACCTCGTCATTCACCAGTCATGACTAGTTATGACTGGTTAGTCATGACTTGTTTGTCATCGCTGGTTAGTCATGACTAGCTAGTCATTAACCAGACATGCCTAGTTCTACATTAACCAATCATGACTGGTTTGTAATCACTGGTTAGTCATGACTAGCTAGTCATTAACCAGATATGACTAGTTAGTGAATAACCAATCATGACTAGTAAGTCATGGGTCAAGTCATGACCCAATTAGTCATGACTAGTTAGTTATTAACCAGTCATGGCTAGTCATGACTGGTTAGCCATTAGCCATGACTGGTTAGTCATGACTAACCATGGCCAATTACTAATTAGTCATGACTGGTTAATGACTAGTTAGCCATTAGTCATGACTGGTTAATCATGACTAACCATGACCAATTACTAATTAGTGATGACTAGTCATGACTGGTTTGTCATGACTAGCCAGTCATTAACCAGACAAGACTAGTTCGTAATTAATCAATCATGACTAGTTATGCATGGGTCATGACTAATTAGTCTCGACCCAATTTGTCATGGCTAGCCAAACCAAGTCGCCCCATAGCCGCCTCGTGTGTGCCAACGGCCGTGCGGCCAAAGTTGCGTGGAAAGACTTTCGCCTCGCGCACTTTAGATCGTCAAAGTGGCCCCTGAATTTTTTGTTAGTATCTTGTGACATCGGGCCTCTTCATGTTGACCTGCTTTGCACCGGGATGCAATAGCGGGTATCCCAACGATGACTCCACGGACAGTCATTTCAGCGTTTTTGCAATTTTTTCACAATATTAACAGCCTAATTTCGCATCACACAAACGTGTTCTCCAAGATAACACGCAGCTTCGAAGCAAAAGCTGCCGTAATGGAAGTATTATTTTACTGCAGCCATGTAGAGCACGAATGCAGCGCGCCAAAACCTCATATGTGCCGGCCGCTCCACGCTTCCGCGCTGCGTGTAGCAGACGACGCGCCCGGCAGGGAGCAAGACTCGACTGCAGCGCCGTTAGTTCTCGTGACCGCCGCTTGGGACACTCTTCTCCGCTGGGCGGTATGGGGAGCTGTGAAACTGAGTTTGTTCTAGTAACGTTGTGCAAGACTGCTCGCACCAGCTGCAGTGGTCGCACAGATTTCGTTACTATACATGGTGATTCATCTAATATTAACGCTAGAGCGTTAATGGCCCCGTGTCGCAGAAAAGCCGATGTCGGCGTCGGCCTCGTTGGCCGTGAGCGAAAAATCCCAGAAGCCCGCTACTTTTCCTCTTCGATCGGCGCTCACGTAGCGCCATCAGACGGCGCCCACTAAAACTTTCTCCTCGCAATGTACTAACGCCACTGCCCTAAAGCCCCTCAATGAAACAAAAGTAGCGAAAAGCTTTGTACTTTCCGACACTCCTCCTCTCCTGGCGCGCCGCGGGATAATCGAGCCTCCCATTGGCCGAGGCGCCGTAGTGACGTGTTAACGCGCGCTTTTTGGCTCCGCACCACTCGCCGGCGTAATTGCAGGGGCTGGGAGTCGCGCTTCGTTTTCTGTGGTCGGTTTTCAGTTGTCAGTCGTGTTTTTTCGGATGATTTGGTGTGAAGCACCAGCGGCTGCAGTCTTTCTTCGCACTAAATGCGGTTTGGCATGATTTTAAACAGACTCGTTCGCTAGCGGGTACGAAAGCCGTGCTGAAGTGCAGGTTTAATGTTGCTCGCATTGCGCGGCGTGTCGGCTTGGTTGCAGTCGGGCTCGTTCCCATGTTGTTTGAGCCCCGCCGTTTACGTTGCTCGCTATGCAGGTCGAGTCTTGATGTTGTACGCATTGCTTGCCGTATTTGTGTTGCTGCAGCTGGACTCCTGGGCTCACGAACTCGATACTAAAGGGGCGGTACTCGCTGTTTGAGATAACGCTGCTCATGCTGCTCGCGGTGCAGGTTTAGCTTTCATGTTTAACGCATCGCTAGAGGTATTTGTTTTGTTACAGTTGCACACCTTCGCTCACGAACTCGACACCAAAGGAGTGGTACTTGCTGTTGAAGCTCCTGCTGCTCATGCTTCTTGCGATTAAGGTCTAGCTTTCATGTTGTACGCATTGCTGAACGTATTTTTCAAGCAGGGTTCTAGACCAAAATCGCGCGTTACTGTGCCTAGGCACATTAACACACATGTCTCTTGAATATTCGATATCTGCGTGTGTAATACTTGAGAATGCAAGCAAAGACCTTTGTAAAACATAGTTTCAGACATTTTGGGCTTAGGCCGTCGTCGCTGCCGCGAATTCCTGCGAAAATCACGCTGAGTGGGGCTATGTTACGTGGATAGGTGGTGTCAAATGAATCACTAACGCAGGGGCGCGCGCACTGATCCAGACCATTTCCAAAGTTCGACATTGGAAAAGCTCCTCATGGCCTTTAACGCGGAGTGGTGACGTGTTAACACTTGTGTATTCTTTTTTCAGTTATGAAAGGTCACGCTCTATATTTTTTTTTCGTGCCTTGACATCTCCCACGCCACAATCTCAATGCGGCCGAATCTTAGGCAGAAAAAGCAACAAAAATCATGCGGGCGCGCGGTCCGCTGCGCGCCAAAGTGCGAGCGACGAGAAAGCCACTCGTAGAGTGATGGTATAGTCACTCTAGTGCCGCGAACTCACTCGCGCGCGCCACTTCCAACGTGTGCTCCGCAGTCAAAGCGATCGAAGAGCAAAAAGTTTCTATAAAGCAGTGCAACGTTGGTCTGGGCAGTTATTACAGTAACTGATTTTTCAATCCCTCATTTCATGATGTCATTTTGACCGATGCCAAAGGAGAAAACGCAACAAAAAGTTCATTCGGGCGTGCGGTCTGCCGGGCGCCAAAAGGCGACGGTTGGGAGCGTGGAGGAAGAAAAACTAGGAGGGACCATGACGTCACAATCTTGAAGCCTAGTCATAAAAAATATAATGGAAAGCATCATGCGAAATAGGCCCTCACGTGACAAGGCAGTGGTAGTTCTTAGCTGGATTTCGGTTTCGGTTTCGCTCTCTCGCTGTACGAGCAACTAGGCGACCATCTGCTTGCGTTCACTGACGGCTCCGTGGTGAGCGCAAACTGCTCGCTCGCCGCAGCGGCCACCATCCCCGAGCGACGCGTGCGCTGACTGCGGCGCAGTGGAGACACTTGGAGCACATGCTCCTTCGCTGTGCCGCTTCTGCAGCGCCACGTCGCGAGATTCTCGCGGCCTGCAGGGCGCTGGGAATCATCCCGGACAGTCTCGAAGCGCTCCTGTGGCCGCGCGGCACTGCGCGCACCCGTGATATTCTAGCCTCTATACGCGTGACAGAACAGTGGTGAGCCTCTGTGCGTTCATCGAACAGGCGGGCTTGACTTCCCGCTCGCTCTTCGCCAGGTAGTGCACGCGTGACACGAATGCTCCGTGGGTGCTACCTCCGACGGTATACGCGGCCGGGCGCACCACCCCGGCCGCTAGAGCAGTATGCCGCGCGCGCGATTAGTCCGAGACAGGACGCTACGAGCGCGCGGCTATGTATACATACAGTTTACTTCTTTTTGTAAGTGATTGTGCGCAGTGGCCGGGAGACCCCGCGCAGGGGCAGACGTAAAGCCGCTGGCACTCTCTCTCGACAGCGAGAGAGAGAGAAATACTTCACTGCTGAATTTCACGTCGGAACCGCCTATGTGCGCGCGCGTATTCGGCACGACTTGTGCCTTGAGAATAGCGGAGAACGGAGGGCCCATAGGCGGGCCGAAGTCCGCCTGCCCGAGAAATAGAATCTTGCGCAGCGCGCCGGAGCGCTCGTTCAACACGTCCGTCCGCCGTGAGCGCTCTGGAAGCCGCTGCGCCCTTATTTAGAGGCTCGTTTCTTCGCCTACTCTCGAGTTCCCCGCTCATAGCACGCGCTGAAATAAACGCTCCGTATACGTGTATAACGACGAAAGGAATTCCTCTTCATTCTCTTTATGAACCACAGTTGAACAGTGACGACGTCGCGGCCGCACCCTTTGATGAAAAGTTTACCCGCAGTTTTCTACAGTGCACCCAAAAACTCAAGAGTGTAATCAACAGAGACGCGGAGCCTGCAGACAACCTCGAGATCGGTACGCATTCCGCCAAAGCGCTGCGCTGCGCTACTTCGGAGCACGGACGTTCACTAAAAAGCACCGCTGGCTGGCAGTCTGGTAACTGTGGAGGAGGGCCTATTTCCCATGAGTCAGTGCGCAAAAGGGCCCTCGGCAGCGGCGTCAGAGGAGGATGGCTTGCAGAGGCTGAGCGCACTCCCTCCTAGTTTTTTTACCTCCATGATTGGGAGCGTCTGCTAGCTGCTCCCGGCCTAGGTGCCGCCACCGTCGGCGCCCGGGAGAAGCCGAGAGAAGGAGCGCCGGCATTGGAGAAGGAGGGAGGAGATGTCGCTACTTTTAGTTTATTTAAGGGCCTTTAACTACCCCAACAGAGAGCGCGCGACGACAGCGCCTTCCGCTCGTCTCGTTCGGGCGCAGTGGGGCCGTGCGGGGACGCAGGATCCACGCGGTGAGCGGCGAACAACGCAGCGCGCACTTCCAAGGCGCGTTCACCACGAAGCTTGCGGCTTGCTGGCCGTTCGTTCGGCGCGGAAGCTATGCTGGCGTTTGTGGCATTGGGTTTGTCGAGAGGCCTCCTAAACACTCCGAGCTATTTGTCCAACGGGCAAGGCGTCGCGTCGAGCGGGCGATGGCGTTCCGCGGACTCCCTGGCAGGCTGCGACAGGCTGTCGCGTTCCACTCTTGAAGGCGAAGCTTAAGCGTCCTCCAACTTTTTTACAGATTTTTTAAAACATAGGCTTTTTGAGTTAGAAGAGCGCTTTTTTGGCATAGCATTGTCAGCGGTGTAGTTACCAGAATACAGTTAAGAAGTGCTAACTAGCAGGATGTTTAAGTAATATTCAATAGTTAATTTTTAACTATTACTGCTACTTAATTATTTAGAGCCGTGTAGCCCAAAGTAATTAATATTCATATCAGTCTAGAATTTCGGAAACGCGAATATCCTCGGCGCTGTGGCTCGGATTTGCTAATTCCACGCCGCCACGGTGGATCAGTGGTTACAGCGCTCGGGTGCTGACCCGAAAGACGCGGGCTCGATCCCGCCCGCGGCGGTCGCTAGAGTCCCGTGTACTGTGAGATGTCAGTGTATGTTAAAAAATCCCCTGTGGCCGAAATTTCCGCAGCCCTTCACTACGGCTTCCATCATAGCCTGAGACGCTTTAGGACGTTAAACCCCATAAATCAAACCAAACCTATTTCCACGAGTTGCGTGCACTGGAGAGGTTGCTCTGCCTACAAGCTTCGCGAAAGCGCACGCATTTTGGCGCGATGTAGCCAAATATCGTTGGGCAACAGCGCCGAGGGTAACTGCGTTTTCGAAATTCTAGAATCTGATATGGACGTTACTTACGGTGAGCTGCACATCATTATCACCATCATCATCGTCGTAATCATCATCAACATCAGCCTGACTACGCCCACTGCAGGGCAAAGGCCTGTCCCATGTCTCTCTAATTAACCCTGTCCTTCGCCAGTTGCGGCCACCGTATTCCCGCAAATTTCTTAATCTCACCCACCCATCCAAGTTTCTGCCTCCCTCTGCTACGCTTGCCTTCTCTTGGAATCCACTCCGTTACCCTTAAGGACCAGCGGTTATCTTGCCTTCGCATTGGTGGGCTACACGCCTCTCAATAATTAAGGAGCCTAACAGTAATAGTAAAAAGTTAGCTATTCAATATTAGTTAACCAGCCTGTTTGTTAGCACAATACTTCGCTGAACAAAGAGCTCTCCTAACTCAAAAGCCCTATTTTTAAAAATTGCGTAAAATGTTAGGTGAAACGCCCTGTATGTCACCACAGCACGTGAGGCCAGTAGGACTTTGAGATGCGTTAACCGGAACTGTGTGGCCGCCTGGAAGACCATTTGAGCTTAATGGAACAGCCCAAATTGTCAATAAACCCAATTAGAACTTGTTGCGGGGCTAGATGGTACTTGTTTTTGGTCGTAAGAAGGCGCAACAAAAACGGACACGAGAAACGTTTGCGGTTATTCAGCCGCATTGCGCGTTATATCCGAGAAACGAACATGAAGCTCAATGACAAGAAAATAAAATTATTGTCATTCATGCTGCCTTTTCGCAATCACTATGTATTTGGATTTTATGGGGTCTAACGTCCGTAGACGACTTAGACTATGAGGGACGCCATAGCGTAGTGCTCAGGGAATTTAGACCCTGTACTGGTATCGCACAGCACACGGGCCACTAGCATTGCGCCTCCATCGAAATGAGACGCCGCGGCTGGATCGAGCCCGCGTCTTTCGGGTCAGTAGCTGAGCACCATAACGACTGTCACCACGGCGGCTGTGGCCAGAAAGCCGCGTTTAATCTATACCTGAATCGACTGAAGCTGGATCACAGCCGTAATGACCAGCTGCAATGTAGTGAAATACTTACGGGAATGAAGGAAGAATATTTGTTTGCTGCAAACGCCCAGAGTGGATGAGAGAACAAACTTGCGTTAATGATATCGTAGTTGAAATCAAGAGGAAGAAGTGGGCTTGGGCAGGGCATGTAATGCGAAGGCAAGATAACCTCTGGTCCTTAAGGGTAACGGAGGGGATTCCAAGAGAAGGCAAACGTAGCAGGGGGCGGCAGTAAGTTAGGTGGGCGGATGAGATTAAAGGGACCCTGAAAAGCTCTTTGCCAAGGTTAGCGAAAGCCCACGAGAGATCGTTATTCTATCACTTGTCGCCGCACCGCAAAAATTGTTAAGCGAACTCCATCACACCGAAGATATCGCCGATTAAAAATGATGTTCCTCATCTCCCCCACATACTACCCACAACTCATACACGCGGGGCTCGCTCCGAAAAAAAGAAAGAAAAGACGGGCCGATGCTCCGCCCATGCATACGTCAAGCAATGGCGCTCTGCTTGTTTACTTCCGGTGGTCGCAGACACATGTGCGAAAAGTGAGTGCAATTCACTGCTGTGCGCTGTTGCGAACGGCGTCGCAACGTCCGATCGCAGCTGGTCGCCTGCGTGCAATTTGCTAGATGTCAACGACGAGCCGCGCGCGGCAGACGCAACGACGGGAAGCGGGAGCCAAAGCGAGCGCGGAGAGCGGCAGCGTTGTGATGACGTACAGCGCGCTCCTCAGGGCGCTCGGGGCCGAGCCACGCCGGGCCGGCCTGCCAGCCTTGATGCCGGCCGCCGGCGAGTGAAAAACGGGCTAGTATTGTTTGTTCACGTTTGTAGCAAGCCCTGGGATAGATGCATGTCAGAAATGCATCACTTCTGATGGTCATTGGCCAATACCGACGGATCGTTAAAGTGATGAATGCGATACTAGCAAATTTCATCCTATAGCCGCTTTGGAGCAGGCGGCGCATCGCCTGTCGCCTGCTAGCTCCGTTGCTGAAGGCGTCGTGGAAATCGAATATATATTCTATTATGGGACGAGTTCGCAGTAAAACGATGTGAAGAGTAGGCCTTTTGATATAGCGCAAGCGACTTCCGAAGCGCCGCCAGCCGCGGCTTCCATGCGAAACCATTAGGCCTAGCGACGACTAGGGCAACCTGGGACCAGCGCGCAGTTCGTCGCCCGGCGTTGCCGCAGTCGGTGTCGTTGCCGAAAGTTCCACTTTTGAACAGACATGTTGTCATTGCTCGAATCTAGGAAGCATCATCTCTGGTAGAATGGCTGTTTTGTATTTCCTTGTGCGAACGTCAAGTACGCCGAGCATGCCGGCCGGCCGACCGGCCTGGATCACGTCTGGCGGCGTCATAAAAAATGAGCTGAAGAGTGTTCTTGACGTAAATAATAAGCCCTAGGCCAAGAAATGTGAAAAATGTGTCATTTTTGACGATCGCTGACCAATACTGAGCTGCTGGTAAAGGTAACAACTGTGATACGAGCAAATTTCTGGCCACAACCGCCTTGCAGCTGCCGCTGGCCTGACGTTGGGGTCCGGCTCGCCTGGCGCCCGCTCGCTTCGCTGCTGGAGGCGTCGCGGAAAGTGACCATACTATTACTTTATTGTGAGATGATGCTGTTGACTGTAAAGCGATGTGCAGAGTAAGCCTTTTATTATAGCTCAGGCGACTTCCGAAGCGCCGGCCGCTGCGGCTTCAACGTGAAACGAACCTAGCGACGACCACGGCAGCCAGGCAGCAGCAGAGCTCGTCGCTCGGAGAGCCCGCGAGCGATGCCGTTGCCGAAAGCTCCCAACATAAGCAGGCATGCTTTGTAGCTGCTCGAGTATAGCTGGCAGTCTTTCTGATGACGATCGGTGCGGCGCGCCGGCCAAGTTTTCGCACATATGTGTCTCCTACTTGCTGCTCGAACGGCATGGATCCGGAGCTCGAAGCGCGGCTGCGTGCAGCCACCGCTGAGATGGGCTTCGAGCCTTTCAGTACACGCCATACCGAGACCCACAGGGCGACGACAGCAGCGATATATATAATTCTAGTACACTATAGCAGCGACTCGCTGGCGCAGCTAGGAAACTCGCAAAGGCGGGCGCCAAGATTTGACGAAACACGTGCTTTTGTGAGCAGACGGATTTCCTTCTTTACCGGAAGTACCACATTAATTTCAAGAAATGCGCTGGATTCTTACCTCTGTATACGTGCGTTTTAAAAAATAATAAGCAATCAATAAAATAGTATTTCAAGGAGCATCAGTGTTCAGTTTCAAATGAAATATTGCAAAAACTGCGCGTGACGCAATATGGCAGAGCCAATGATAAGGGTCGCCCAGTCCATGGCCAAGGCTGCCCAGTTTACTTCATGTGTACACTGTATTCATGTGGTAGGGGCGGGTAAAAACGCGCGGTGAGGTGTCGCCCTAATCGGCTGTGAGCGGCAAGTTTGAAAAATTGTTTGTAAATTATTGGTTCCACGCGCAGCTTTCTGAATCAGACTAGAATACTCTTAGAGACCACCTCTACAGAGCTGTTACAATAAAATATGATTGAAGAAACCATTTCAGGGTCCCTTTAAGAAATTTGCGGGAATATGGTGGCCGCGGCTGGCGAAGGACAGGGTTAATTGTAGAGACATGGGAGAGGCCTTTGCCCTGCAGTGGGCGTAGTGAGGCTGATGATGATGATGATAATGATGATGAATGGGAAAACAGCGCAACGGAAGACGGCACAAGAGAAGGGGAAACACCAGCACTGGTGCTTGTCCTTCTCTTGTCTCGTCTTTCGTTGCGCTGTTTTTACCAGTTCTTCATACATGTCCCAACCAGCCCGTATTCGCACTCTTCTGTAATCAACAGTGTACTTCACATCCGCTCATTGTTTAATCACTGGACTGCTTTAGTGCAGGTGCAATTCGCTGCGATGGTCGTATACAGTAAACTCCGAACAGGTACGCACTGACGACGCAGTATCATGGAGTCAACTTTACGTCGCTGAAAAACATACGGACCACGGGGTAGAAACATCTCACCAACCTGCCTAACGCACTTTTTACTTACTTGCAGGAACAGCGTTTTTGTTTTTTCGAACGTTCATTGATTCACACACCGTTGAATAGCAAAATATTCTCATTTCTGAAGCACATCTTCAAGCTACAAACCACTGCAGTCGCCAGGAGGGAAGAGCGATCACCGGCTGGCTGCTTGAGAAAGAGACCGCGTGGCGCCGCCACCGTCACTGAAACGGCCGAATACGCCGCCTATGTATAAGCTTCACCTGACCTACCAATGGACCTTTTTTTTATGCCGCGCAGGGTTGGAACAAATGCCATTCTGAGCCTTCATGAATCCTTACCCTTTTTCAACTATATGGTTTGGTTTGGTTTATGGGGTTTAACGTCCCAAAGCGACTAAGGCTATGAGAGACGCCGTAGTGGAGGGCTCCGGAAATTTCGACCACCTGGGGATCTTTAACGTGCACTGACATCGCACACTACACGGGCCTCTAGAATTTCTCCTCCAAAGAATTTCCAGCCGCCGAGGCCGGGATCGAACCCGCGTCTTTTGGGTCAGCAGCCGAGCACCATAGCCACTGAGCCACCGCGGCGGCTTTTCAACTATATCGATGGAAGCAGCGAGCCAGGAGAGGTAGTCGAACCGCAACGTTTTTTAGACGTTTGCGCCTTCTTGCTCGAGTACAAGGTCTCCGGTTCGTTACCTAGCCTTATGCCAATGCAGACGAGCATGGGAAACCGCTCTCGGGCTATGATTTCAGCGCTCACTGAAGAGGCGTTTCTTAGCTGCTATTCTTCCGAAGCGCTCCGCTGCGGTGACGAGCCGTAATCGACTAAGGCCTAGCAATGCCCAACGTGGTCGTCCTTCATCAGAAGCATTCCGTTACGGTGCTGGTCCGTGGTCGAACTTGGCCACTTTGACGGAGTTTTGGCCTACGTGCTTGTCATTCATTCGAAGCTCTCCGCTGCGGTGTTGGGCTGTTATCAACTTATGCACCCGTGGGCGAGTGGGACCCCACATGTTGGTAATTCACCCCATGCCGGGCCGATGCCGGGCCGATGCCGGGCCGGTTACGATGCCGGGCCGTAATCGACCTAGGCTATCTAGGGGTATTGGTGCCCCATGTGTTCATTATTCACCCTAGGCACTCCACTGCCGTGCAGGCCCGTAATCGACCTAGGTGCCCCATACTGTGGTCCTTTATACAATGCACACCGCTGAGTTCCCGGCTTGTAATCAACCTATACGGTGCCTTGCTTACGCCACCTAGGCGTAGCTGTGCCCCAAGTGGCAGTCGCCCATCGCCTAGCTAGTCGCCTAGGTAGTCTACCAAGGCCTTAACATTAGTAGGTAATCTCCCTGATCGGTGGAAACTACTTATCTTGAATCCCGATACCCCGATGATTTTTACAGCAGACTTTAAGGACGTTTTGCGAGATGTTCCTCCTTTGTAGATTGCCTAGCCGCCTCTGCGATTCCAAGTAAGGCTGGAAGTATGCGGTGCTTAATGTTTCACGAAGTGGTATTGCCGTGTTAACTGCATGCCCGGCTATTATGGCATAATGAAGTCGTGGTGCCTAACATCAGGAGCGCTGTCACTGACGCCCACGATGCAGCTGCTGAATTCAACCATAATTACTTGTGCAAAACCTCTTCGCAGCTCGTATCAAAGGCCAAGAAATCGAGCACTTCCGGGTCTGCCCCTTGGTCTTCTAGCTTGACTGCCGCTCCAGAAGAAGACATAGTCGAACCCAACGCAGAAGCCAGCCGAAGAGTTTGAAAGGGCAGCATAACCATCTGCCGCAATGACGCTTCCTACAGAGCCGTTGTTTCTTCCTACAGAGCCGTTGTTGCTTCCGGGGCCGACGCCATCGGCGTCCAGGTTCTGCGTTCGCAAACGGCAGGACGACTGCCGGGAGATGACGCTGCGCGTCCCTTGTTTGGAGTCCGGATGGGGCACGCCGACAGCAACTCAGCTGCGGCGGCTGCTAGGCCTACACTGCGCCGTGGACCAGGTGGTGGCCGGAGACCGTTGCGAGGTGGCCGTCTACGAGAGCCTCAATTGGACAGCAACCATGACACTGCGACTCGAGCGGTCACCCAAGGACTCGTTCATGCATATCGTACTTAAGTGGTGAGCACGACAAGTCGTTCGGGCTTTGCCCTTGCCTGTCTTCTTTCAGCCTCAGCAATCATTTTGTCAAGCATGTACTGTCGCATAAGTTGAGAAACTCCTCATGTGCCATGACATGGGTCCAAAAAGCGGAGGTTAGCTGATGCGTGCGTATTGGAGGTTAGGTGACTGCAGCGCCATTTGGGCAATCCAAATGCATATTGAACCACTACTATTTATACCGTGATCGAGGGGAAAGGCTGTTGAGCTTTATAAACAACTCATTGCGCGATTCATTGTTGACACCTCCGTCTGTTCAGAAACCGAGAGGCGTTTATGTAGACATCTCGATTCATAGTTTCGTCCCTGGTGCAATTAAAGAACTATCGGTTTCCGCATGCTCATAGCCGCCGTACTGAGGTGGTTGAGGGTGGTGACAGTACCGCCATTTCAGTTCGAAGATATCGGTTCATGCGCCTGTACCGGCTTTTGGTGCCGCATTTCCAGTTTACTTTCTTCTCCGCAGGTGCGACCAAGACCAGGACGCGGCCAATAACGGCACGGCTGCGGGAAAGTCCGGCCCGCCAGAATGGTGGCTCGCATCCGAGGAGCTCGAGGAGCACTGCGACCCATACGGCAGCTAGGTCGCCATGGAGCACAAGGACGTACCCGTAAACGCGTTTGCCCTCGGCTGCTTCCTCGGGTACAACACGTTTGTGGCGCACTTTGACAGCGCCTACACCACGCCGCCTCCGCCACCGCCCTCGTCGTCCAAGTCTTCATCCTCTCCCTCCGGTCAAACAAAGTCTGTGAAGCGGGGAAAGAAAGGAAGAGGGACCAAGTCTAGCTTCCCGTCAGATGGGACAAGCTCGCCAGGGAAGACGTCTTGCCCGAACAACCAGTCACCCGACGCCAAGCTGGCCTCACCGAAGAGCTCGCCGGCAGGAACTCTCGGGGAAGTTCAATCCATGAGAACGCCGGTTACTAAGACGCCTTCACCGGAGACGCTGCCGCAGCCTGTTCCACCAAAGCCGTCCATGCCACAGGGTTGTGACCACGCGCCTCCGGCCTTGCAGAAGACATCTTCCCCTAGTGCGCCTAAGCCGTCGTTAACGTCGCCTCTAAAAGTGCAAATACCGGCGTCATCGCCGCCTGCGGAGTTTGCTGCACGGGCACCGACTGTGGCACCGCAGAGCGGACTGCCGGCTTCCTGCAGCTGGTCTGCGCTGCCGGCATCGAAGGAGACGTCTGTTCCACCGTCCCCTCCGTCACCTTGTGAGAAAGAGTCATCAGCATTCTCCACGCCTTTCAAGAAAGACGCTGAGAGTGACCTTGCGAGTCCCAAGCCCTCAGTGACATCTTGCGCATCGTCGTCGATCTCGACGTCGCGTACGCCTTCCTCAACGACGAGGAGCCTCAAGCCGTCACCGCCTGCGCCCTCGTCTGAAGGATTTAAGGTGACATGAGATTTAAGTATAGGTGTTCTCAGACGGAGTCTTTCCAAAATTTGGAGTTATGGCCGCTGTGAATGGTTGCATGGTGAATGGTCATGAGAATAAACCTTGTTGCTGTCGGTGAGGGCTTAGGGTAAACTAAAATACAGCCTGAATCGCAAGGGGGATATGAGAAGAGTATTCGTCACTATATCAGGCGATACGACGGCAGTGGTAGCTCATATATGCGCATTAAAACTAACGCTGTCCTCCCAGATCAGATCATGGTGCGTGAAGGCAAGGGAAATTTTCGGGCATGATAGCCATGCACTTTACACAAGGGCCCTTTTCAATTCATCTGCGTGCCTCACTTTTCAGATTGGCTCGCTTGACGGGGAGCATAAATTGCCATGTGGATGGAATTCATGTAACGAGCAGGTCCAGAAAATTTATGGGGTGCCTAGCCATTACAGATAGCAGTAAGAGAGAGAGGTGCGGTGCTTTACACGGCACGGTGGCTTAAAACAGTTTTATATACTGCGGCCAGTATAAGCGACCTGCGATTCACCGTTCAAGCTTTCTTAGGGCATAGAGATTTGAAGGAGTGATGCTATGTTGCATGACATCGCAGATGTGGATGCTATGCCGTGCCCATCCTCAGTCTTAGAGAGGACTTTCAAGGGTTGTATGGACAGTACTTCTCCTTACATAAAACACTTGGAGCGCCGGGAATGTATTATCCACTCTGCATGGTGCAAAACTGTACCGACATGGATAGACCTGCGATTCTTAGGAAGTACTGCAAGTTCACAGTGTGAGCGGAAGAATTACGTTTTAGAGCTGTCTTCTGAACGCCTTCTCTTGCGCCAGGTGACGCAGTGCAATGCGCACTTCGAGCACAGTTCCAATGGCTTGTACCTGTACTTCGTGGACGTCCGCAAGCGGAGCTCCACGCTGTACCGGCTGCTGGTGCGGTACTCGAACGTCTGCCGCATCATTCTACGCAAGACGTCGCCAACAGCCACTATTGTCTACCTACACCTGTTGCACCCGCCGCTGCTGTACAAGGTGTGCGCCGGTAACAGCTCCACTAGCCAGTGCAACCGCGAGGGTGACTACCTGCCACAGGTGAGTAGTGCTGTATCGTTAAGTGCTTTCAATGGACTAAACTGGAAGCCTGGCTGCCTCCAAGAACTGTCCTATACCCTTACGGTTTCCCTTCCGCTACAGTTTCCTTTAGTCGTAGAGTTCTGCATTTTGCCTAGAAGGCCAACTGTAGGACTACAAGGAAAGTTGACGGACTTCGAGAAAAGCTGTATGAAAACGAGCTAGAAGATCTACCAGTGGGGCTAGTTGGTGTACCGTCTGTACGGTTTTTGAAAGCGCTAACTGTGCGCTGAAACGGGCACGCACAAGACGGCGCGCTATAGAAACCAAGGCCTGTACAGAAACCTGTACAGAATCCTGGACGAGGGACTGCTGACTGCTTGTCTACTAAAAGTGTAGGATGAATATTAAGGGACATAAGACGTATTTTAGCGCTGCTGGGGCCTGTCTTCGGACTTGCTCTTCCAGTCAACGTCCACTGCTCCTTACGCACCTTAACTCTAACTGCTCAGCTTGTGTTTCTCAGTGACTGGTCTCTCTCATTTTTTTCAAACCTTGTCCAACTCCCCTCCTTTCTCGAGACTGCTTAGCCTCTCTCCTTTCAGTAGAAGCAGTAACGGACGTCGGACAATGGGCATCCACACAAAAATGCCATATCGACTGCCCTAGTAGATATGCAGTGTCGACTTGCAAAAGCTTAGTTTGACGGCAATAAAGCTGGAAGGGATTTCGCCTCACCGCAGAAGGAACTCAACGTCAGGTGCACTGCATTTTAAGTCCTTATCTTGAGAACCACATTGCCTGGCCCAAACACCCGCATATCCATATCCCATTCACGAAGCTTAGTGGTAGAGTGACAATGCAGTCGTGACTTCACTGCATTCTTTGTTTGGCAAACATTAAGCTGCGACAATGGCGGTCCATAGAAGCTCCTTACTAACACAGCCATTAGTGTAGATGATGGGCGCTGAAAATGAGGCCAGTCATCATCATCATCAGCAGCAGCAGCAGCAGTCAGACTGTGCCCACTGCAGGACAAAGGCTTTTTCCGTATCCCTCCGTTTAACCCCGTCCTTCGCCAGCTGCGGTCAACTTATCTCCGCAAACTCCCTAATTTCATCCGCCAACCTTACTCTCTGCCTCCCACTGCTAAGCTTGCCTTCTCTTCGAATCGGGTCTGTATCGAGTCTGGTACCATAAAGTACCATCGGTTATCGTGCCTTCCCATCACGTGGCCTGCCCATGCACTGTTCTTGATTTCGACCAGGATATCATTAACTTGCGTTTGTTCCCTCGCCCATGAAAAAAAAATAGAAATTGAGTCCAGACAGGCTCGAAATAAGAGACGCATCAGCCTGCTCAGCCACCACCTTGCCTGACGCAGTTCGACCTGTCCGAAACCACCCCGTGGGACAGGGCCGTCGAGTTCGGCGAAGGACCCTTAAAGTGCGGCGCCGACAATCTGGGCAGGAGCCGCGTGATGCGGCTGACGCTCAGCGGACCGCGCCACTGGGCGCCCCTCTGCAATCTGATCCTGCGCACGCGCAACAATGCGCAGGTGTTTTACGCGCCCGTGCGCGAGTTGCAGGCGCGCCAGCTGAAGGCAGTGGCCAGGCCCAGCGTGCAGGACTTCGGCGTCATGTACGCCTTGCTCAGCGTCTGGTCCGAGAGCTTCCAGGTAGGGTTTCAACTCACTGCACGGATTTCTTACCCCCGACAACAGATATCAAAAGTGGACGAATTGAAAATTTCCCGGAAACGTAGGCATCGAACCGCGTATCCCCGTCAACATTTCTTGTTCTTGTCACTTCCAAGCATCCCGCTCGCCATATAGGGTGCGTTCATGCCTAACAAAACTGCCCGAAACCGACAGACATGCAAGGCAGTCAGTACAAAATTCCCATTGCGTGTCGATATATACATCGGGATTAGGTCAAGTACATGACATGGACATAACTTTCATGTACTTGACCTCATGAAGATTCATGTCAAGTACATTCTAAACGTACCCGCCGCCATGGCCCAGAGACCACGCTGCTCGGCTACTGACCCGGATGATCCGGGTTCAATCCCGGCCGAAGTGCCACGTTTAGATGAAGGCGAAGCGCAAAGTTGCCCGTGTGCTGTGCGATGTCAGTGCTCGTTAAAGATCCCCCGGTGGTCGAAATTTCCGGAGCTCTTCACTACGGCCTCCCTCATAGCCTGAGTCGCTTTGGAACGTTAAACTCCCCATACGACACCATACCATTGTGAAGACAGAATTAAATAAGGGTTATGGGGGATTAGCGTCCCAAAACGACTCAGGCTATGAGGGACGCCGCAGTGAAGGGCTCCGGAAATTTCGATCACCTGGGGATCTTTAACGTGCACTGACATCGCACAGTACACGGGCCTCTAGAATTAGATAAGGATTATCACGAGTGAACGGACGCTGCTTCAAAAGTATACGCTACACCGCGTGGTCAGATCTTCGCTCTTGATTAATAAAGGTGATCTTCGTTCGGTTATTTGCCGCCATGGCTGTTCTGGCGTATCGCGCTGTACCGCAACCAGGCGTAAATAGAAAACTGCGTCATTATTCTATACGCGAATTTTTGCGGACTTACGGTGTCATTTGGCTTTTTATGTGGCAGCTTCCCGAAACCAAAGTTGAACAAAGCGGGCGGATTACTTCAACGGTGCTTGAAAAGGACACTGTCGAACGCGGACGAGCAACGCGTGGACTATCGCTCTTGCAGGTCACCGATGAGCTCGCGATGGACGCTCAGAGCTGCCGGGAAACATTCAACGAGTTGGCTGCGCGAGCCGAAGAGTGTCCCCGTGCCCTGGAAGAAGCCCTCTTCGAGATGTATTTCTCGCTTAGCCAGGGAAGGGTGAGAAACCTTATTGGCAGGCTGGCTTTAACAAGAAAAGCTTAAGGGCTCTCTAATGGCCATGCCCCTGCTCTAGTGGGGAACGCTTTTGACGATAGCAAAAACGTTAATGAAAAAAATTGCAAGACTGCGCTCCAGTGATCTGGGGAATATATTGATTGTTACAGTGAAATCTTCCATTGTTTGAAAAAATTGTATTCATAGACGTTTTCCCACTCAAATGTTATTGTCCAGAATTGTTGGGTACGAATAGGGGCACATGGAAAAGTGAATGGTGTGTAGCCTATAGTAATCGATGGCATTTTCAGGAGCTGAATATCAAGGTGTCATTTTAAGCGAAAAGTTAACATTACTTTACACGTAGGAAGTGCCGGTGTGCCCTGAGCCTTATGTATTTTTATTTTTATTTCATTTATTCTCGGACTATAACCTTATCTTCTTCCTTGAATCCCTTTCGATGCTCTCTGCACATCAACGTTATCCTCTTAGTCGCCCTGGCCACTGTGCAACGCTGGAGCAACACTTAATCCAGCGCGTCAAGAACAGCGTGACACCGCGCGCAGGTGTTCTGGTTCCGCACCGCCCTGGAGCGCCTGTACTCCCGGTATCGGGCGCACCGGCAGCGCACCGACGCCTTCACAGGCTCGGTGATCACCCAGGAGCTGCCGTCCCATATGGTCAAGGTGCGCAAGGTGATCCTTACGCCCACTCGACGCGTCTACCTGCCTCCGCAGCTGGTGTGCAAGAGCCGCCTGCTTCAGCACTCCGACCCAGATTACGCCCTGCGCATCGTCGTGCGGGACGACGATTGCAAGCTCATCTCTTTCTCGCTGGGTGCCTGCAAGGATGACTTCCTCAACGCGGTACGGTGTTTAGAGGTTCACCATCGCCCGGTGAATCAGTAGCCGTAGCAGGCTTAATTTTTGAGCATGTGCAGTAGCTGAAGCACGAGAAAGAAATTGGCTGTGGTTTAGCTCTGGTTAACTCTAGTTGAATCGCGAAAGCAATTTAGCGCGTTGTCTCTTCCTCGCTTCCTTCTTTCGTTGTTGCCTCTCTTTCGCGCTCTCCATAACGACTACAATCCACTGAGGTCGGTCTATGGGTTGGTCTATGGGGTTTAACGTCCCAAAGCGACTGAGGCTATGAGAGACGCCGTAGTGGAGGGCTCCGGAAATTTCGACCACCTGGGGTTCTTTAACGTGCACTGACATCGCACAGTACACGGGCCTCGAATTTCTCCTCCAAAGAAATTCAACCGCCGCGGCCGGGGTCGAACCCGCGTCTTTCAGGCCAGCAGCCGAGCACCATAGCCACCCCAGGTAGCACACGGCAGCGGGCCAATATTGGAAATCCACTGGCAAAGCGTGGCCCTAACTAGGCCCAGAGTTGCCAGTGAGCATCCGATATTGGTTGTGCCACTCCTTAGCACATCCAACAATGGCCCTGGTTGTCCATCGCTTTACCAGTATTGGCTGAGCCATAATTAGATCCTGGCTATCATGGGCCAGGTTAGCCAGGATTGCCCCACTGTTTGCCATTGCTGGCTGTGCCATCATCGAATCCTGGCTATCATGGGCCATGTTAGCCAGTGTTGTTCCACTCTTTGCCAGAATTGGCTATGCCATTTCCGGGAGCTGGCTATATTGGCCTAGGATTGCCACCGCTTATCCAGTGTTCAAAGTATACTGGCAAACGTTGGTAAACATTGTGTCATCCATTAAAATGGGTTCAAAATTATTTTTATTGTCGAGTACCATATCGGCAGTTGATAATTTTCGAACGCGCTAAAACATGCGAGTTCAAAGATTTGGTTTTATTTATTATTATATTTTAACCGAACACTTTTGCAGTTTGTGAGCAAAAGCTGCACTCTAGTTGCGCAGTGAGCAGCAATAATACGTTTAGGAGAATTGCGATCGAAGTCCTGTTGATCAGAATTAACGTTCTGATTACACCCGACACGCCTTCAACAAAAATTGTCAACAGGTGCCTTCAACAAAAACCAAATAAGTTTCATTTGATTAAATTTTTGGAATAAAAAAATCACTTTTTTTTTATTCGCTCTAGGAATTCACTGCCGCAGTGCGCAGCTGGTGTCTGCTTCAGGGAGATCGCGATACAAGCGTAATAGATTAGCGCAAGTGCATTCGCTAAACCAAAATTGTGCTCAGTTTTGGCAACGTCCAGAAACGAAGCAGTCGCCTCGTAATTTCGAATTATGCGTTGCGCTCGTGAAATATTAGGCGGATGCTTCATAAACGCACGCGGACACGTGCTAAGCGATTCCTACGCTTCCCTACGTCTTGCCCTGTGATCGCGCCTTTCCCGTGTTTTCTGATTTGCTATTTCCTTCCTTTTCTGCAAATCGTTGTGTTGGAAATTGTTGTTTTTGACCATTTTATTCTTCTTTTGCGTAATTTGCATTGGGGGCTATATAGCTCTTGCTGACGTCTTTGCATATTTACTCGCAGGTTCTTTTTTTCTTTCGAACATCACCTTTATTGATGAAAACCATCGAAAGTAGTTGCGAACCACAATTCAACATGCCTTTGTTTGTTTTTGCTTTTTTTGCGCGAAACTTCCACCCCAACAAACAATTTGAGGATTTTTCGACGACCACTGAATAAATGGACTGACAACTGGCGTTAGACGCATGTTAACCTAGCTTGTTTGGCGCATGTATGGTACATGAAACTATGAAAGAGCGCGCATTCTGCTTGGATATTTTTTTTGCTTTATATTTTTGTTATGTGGTAACATTTTAAGCTATCTTGAACTGACAGAAGCCACATCATACGGCCCCACAAAATACGCGAGTGTCTCAAGTCGTTTTGGCGAAATGCATCTTGAAGCTCCAAGTTTTTCACTTCAAAATTTTCAGGCTTTTGCTGCAGCTTTGTAGCAATACTTTGACGCTTCCGTGTTTCCCATCCACTTCTCTCTTGTAGATATTGCTTTCTGTACTGCCTGTGGCCATGTGACTCATTCTCCAAAAATTCCAAACCCTTTTCACGTGTTTTGGCCTCTTTCCCTCTCTCTTTCAAGTCTTCAAGTCCAATATCTCCCCACCTGTTCTCCCGGCCATGCCCTTTTCCAGGGAGCGGGCTAACCCCCCACCCCGCGAAGCGCTATTTTTTCTTTTTGGTTGTCACTTTCTCAAACCTGTTTTCCCTCGCACGCAGCTACGCGCTTCGCTGTTCCTCCACCTCCCTGTCTCCACCTTTCAGCTCGAGGACTTTTCTCGGAACCACAAAACCTGTGTAAAGGAAAATTACTCTCTCCCCTCCAGCCAACCCCCCCCCCCCCCACACACACACACCATCGTCTCCACTGCTCGTCTTGGAACCGCGCGACTCATCACAATAAGACATTCTTGACTGCACGGCGGAGCTCAACCACGTGCACAACCAACGCGACGAAAATGCATGCACACTCGAGCTAGTACCGTTCATAGTCTGTGCACGCGAAAAGCCACACTCATATATTAGGAGAGCTCCGACGCTGTTCGTACCGCCTGCAAGATCTTTTGTAAGTACTAAAACTCTTTTACCTTGATATACGTCTGGAAGTTAAAGTGGTTTTTGTAGTAAATGTTGCTTCGACTACATGCGCCTTTATTTTTTAGGCAGGAGAAGAGAGCGGGCCAAAAAGCACGAGGACGACTTCTGTGTACCCACTCTCATTGCGAAATGGCTTGCTTGACGTCGTGCGCAGTGGAATTGTGGCCGAATGGTGAGAATTTAATTTTTCGTCTTTGGTGAGATGAACTCACTAAAGATTCACTACTTTGGCTAACAGCGGGTTTGAACTCATATGACTTGAGATAGGATGCATTCGGGAATATGTCCTTTACCGCTTATGCACAACGGAAATCAGAACCGCTTAATTAATTTTCCACTGCAGACTAGTTGGTAAGGATATGTGTAATACTTCCGTAGTGTTTCTTTTTGGCTTCTGCTCTTGCAGACTCAATAGAAAATCCGCAATTACTGGTTAAAGCTTTTGCCCAAGTTCTCTCGCAATGAAAAAGGGCATTACTCTGGACTATAAGACTAGTATTTTTGTGTGGTTTTCAAGTTGCAGTTTCGAATCCAACTATAGCATGCATGCGAAGCAACTAAGGTAAAACAAAGGTGCCCTGAGTTCCTTGCGTTCAGCGTATTTCGTCAAAAATCGCAAGCCGCATTTTTAACCCCATTAAATAAAACTAATCAAAAATGTTCTTTTGACGCCCATGTGGAAGAGACGCTACAACCTGTGCATGTTTACTGGAATAAAAAATTACCTCGCAATTTAGAGATACGAGTTATATTAAAACAAAATAATACATTAATCTGTTTTCAATATCACATTAATTTGCTTATCTCGCATTGAATATATTTACTGGGAGTGCGACACGACGCATTAAACTAAATTAAACCATTTGGTATATGGGAAGTTTATTAAATTAAATTCCACTTTGTGCAACCAATGTGGTGCTGGTTCTTAAGAATAAATTAAAAATTATCCTGTAAAATATGTTGCTAGTGTCTTCACGATGACTGTGTTTCACAAAATTCGGTGTTATTTAATCATTTTTGTTTTTGTTCTGTGATGGCCATAATTCAACTTACCATGACATCATGCATCTCTTTGCAGGCTTGGCGCTTCGTGAGGCCATCGTGCAAGAACTGGACGAGGAATTGCTTTGAATGCAGTCCAGCAGTCCCCTTGCAAGTGGAGTGCAACGATTACTTTGGATATGACTGATCAGTTCACTGGAGGACAGCTCCGTTGAGCGCTTTATGGATGCCTTAGCCGTGCCGCAGCAGCTTGCCGAGATGCTTTGTCCAACCTGATCGGCACGCACCAAACTTGAAAATAAATTGTTTTCCCACAGCCTCTGCCACCATGCTCTTGGGCCCCTTTTCTTTACTCCCCACGGTGGCTGGTGGTAACGCAAACCATCCTGTGTGCGCTAGAAGCGTGATTCTTGTAACTCAAAGCAATAAACGGGTCTTTTTTCTGGAATTCTTTCGCAACCTCATTTATGAATATTTGCTAGGTAGAATGGTATGTATGTACATCCATCCACAGTGCCGGTCATTGCCGAGTGGGTTAATTGCATGTGCCAGCGTTCGAAAGCTGGATGCCATTATTCGAAAGCTGGAAACCATTATTCGAAAGCTGGAAACCATTATTCGAAAGCTGGATGCCAATATTCGAAAGCTGGAAACCATTATTCGAAAGCTGGCTACCAATGTTTGAAACTTGGCTACCAATGTTTGAAAGTTGGATGCCAGTATGAGACCTTTGCTGGTCCATGCTGCAGAACGAACATCGGGACTGCGTTGGCCGCTTGATCGGCCGAGCGTTGGCCCAAAACTGGCATGAAAGTAAGGCCAATGTGTGAAGTGGTAGCGCTCGGCCCAAATGCCAGTGTAGGACCGATGTTCGTGCCAAGTTTTGCCAACACTTGCGCGACGTTCGGCCAATGTTGTTGTGCTGCCTGGGACTGAGCCACCGCGGCGGCCAATCCACTGAGGTGAAGTGCATATATATATATATATATATATATATATATATATATATACCCCACGAGGCGACACCTCCTCTCCCTCTACCTCAGCTGGGCACATCTGGTGGAGAGAGCAGCGACGGCAGCGGCGCCATCTGCTGGAGCGCGGCTGCGGCGTTGCTAGGCAACGGCGGCTCAAGGTCGTTCGTGGCCCACGGCATACGGCTCGTGTGCGACCATGCGACGAGCCGAGCTGGCTGGCGTAGTGTTGCTTTCGCAACAAAAAAATGGCTGGCGGTATAGCATTGCGGAGCACGAAATGATGTGCGAAAGCACGGCTTTTGCAGGTGTACACCAACGCTACGTACCTTAAAGGGAGAATGAGGTGTCCCCTGACCCAGGCATCCATTTATGGGCCTTTTCTTTCCTCAAAAATTGAGGGAGCGGAAACCTTTCGCTTGTTTTGAGGAAAGGAAATGCGCATAACCCGCAATTTGTTGGTGGATGTCACCGCCTATAGTCTGAGGTGTTCACTGAACCAGTGAGCCAGTTACATTACTACTTACGGGCTGCACACGCACAGACACCCCTGAAACCTGGAGGGTGCGGCTATAAGTGCTTTAGCACTAAAATGTACAGGAAACCAACAGTTTCATACGACAAATGTACGTTAGCAGTGGTACTACATTTCGAACTCGCATTGATGAACTTCCATTAGCCTATTATAATTTGATTTCAGCGTCGCTTTTGAGTTCCGCTGTTGCATGGATTCAATTGGGTGGAGTACAGAGGAGGGCACAAAACTGAACAAATATTCGATAGGAACCTTGAAGAAAGTTGAAGGATGTGCTCCTTGCGATGGCAATGTACAGCTCCCATTAGGTTCTGACTTCAACCGTGGGCTCGTTTTGTGTAGGTGATCAAGCCTCCGCTGTCGTCCCGTCTGAAGATTGGTGGCCGCCGATTCATGTTCTTGGGCTGCTCGACGAGCCAGCTACGTAACCACGGCGTCTGGTTCTACGCGCACGACAGTCAGGGCCGCACCGCGAAGCAGATACGCGATGGAATCGGCGACCTCTCCGCCATCCTCAGCGTGCCCAAGTTCATGGCACGGCTCGGACAGGTCAGGAGCCAATCAAGTTCTTGTTGAGAGAGGTGATGGGATAGGCGAATAACTGACATGAAAATCTGTGGTAAAACCTCTTCGCTTTTAGCAACACAGATGGTGTTTGCAAGGAAGCAGAGCCCAATAACTGCGCCATTCATCTTCGTTCATCACATCTCTGAGGTCACGTGCTTTGCGTTAATCCACATATGTTTGGATAGCATCTTTCGAAACGAACAGCCTTGTAGCAAAGCGAATCCTTCTTTTATCAATCCACTGGAGGCAGGTCAGTCAGGAACGTCCGCAGCAATCAGGCGCCATGTGCAGTGGCTCAAAGCCGGCTCTGAAAATATCCTCGAAATCATACGCCACATCCTGCACGTTTTCGAATCTAATGTAAGTGTGTCGAAATAATTTCAAGAGGGAATGGAAGGTAAGACTAGCTTCCACAAATAATCACGATACTGCACGGACAGTGCCCAGAGGTCTAACCACGCTTATCAGCCTCCTTTGGGAGTACGAGTTCCTCTGCTTGAGGTGTTGCATCCTTTACACACACTCCTCTTTTGTCTGAGAAGCCATTCATTATTGTTCTCTAGACTTGCGTAAAAGTTTCCCTACTACCGGCTACATAGCCTTGAATTCTGTGTCACCAGTATTAGAGCCAACCAGCTAAGGCGGGTGGCCCACTCGGGAGAACTTTTTTTCTTGTGCGCAGGCCTTTTCGCAGTCGTTGGGTCTACTGTCGGTCCCGAGCCAAAACACGACTGTGGAACCGGACATCCGGCACGCAGGTCATGGGTGCAGCAGCGATGGTTCCCGTCGCGAGTACATTTTCAGCGACGGCATCGGGCGAATATCCCACGCCCTGCTGCGCAAGGTATGTGTATTATCGTCATTATCGCCAACCAATGTAATAAACTTATTGTAAACTAAAGGCGCCAAAAAACCCACACACACAAGACAAGAGAACGGGACAGAGCGCCAATCACAACTAGTTTATTTTGCACACCACAGATACATATATACACAACGCCAGCGCCTGCGCAAAGAACAAAGAACAAAATTACGCATAAATGCGATAACGACTGCTCAAAAAACTTTCTTTCCGCTTGATAGAGAGATACGGATGTTTCGCTAACACACGCACTGCCTTTTTTGCAGATATAAAACGCTTCAATCAGTTCTCTGGCTTCAATATTCTGCTTCTGGCAAGGATCCGCGCGGATGAAAAGCATGGCTCACAAGAGCGTGACGGGCAGGATCTGATATGTTTCGGCAAATTTGTGGTTTTTTGGCGCCTTTAGTTCACAATGAATTACCAACTAGCCCAGCAAGAAGTTCTCTTAATAAACTTATATTCGAGCGTTAGCTCATAACTCTTCCCACTGTTATACGGCGGGTAGCGGTGAATTTGGCAGGTGCTACGGCTCTTCGGCGCAATTACCATGGCTCGACGAGCCAAATCGGCAACCTGCCAAAGCGTTGCGAGGCGAGTAGCAGCAGTGCATGGCTCTGAAAAATTCTTTGTTCTCACACCTCTGGAAATGCTCATACACTCGCTTTACACACCCGGTAACATTCCTGTGGCTTTTTTTTATTACCAACAAAAGCCCTTTTTTTCTGCCTCGCACCTTCCACAGCCATCGTCCGAACGAACTTCCTGAGAGTAACACTCCACCGAGAACTCTGCCGCCCGTACTATGCTTTGCTTCTTTTTAAGGCGGAAGCCTTTAATGTCTCATCGTTGTAAGCAGGAGTTGTCGACAGAAAATGTCACGCTTTTCAATTGGTGGAAACGGTCGTGACGTCACAGTGCGCGAATTTCAAACGGGGCCAATTGTACTTTGGCTAGTAACCATGCAACCAATTGAAGGGATCGTATAGTGATGCTCCAAGTAAGTGGGACTGAGCTTAGTTAATTGCTTAATTACCCAATTAGCCTAATTAGCTTTACTAGTCAGGCCATATACATAAATAAAATCGATTAAGAAATTGGTCGAGCTCAGAAATCGAACCCCGGTCTTCGGCGTGAGAGACCAGCATGCTATCCACTCCGCCATGCCGCTCGATGGTTTGGAATGAACAAAGGCGCGTCTAGTGAATACGGTGTCATCACTCACTCTCAGCCTCCTCCATTCTTTTCCGGCGAGTTTTAGGTGTCCACCGACAAATGAGAGACAGATACATTTCTTTTTCTCAAAAACCAATTTACCGACGAGCGAGGCGTATAACCGAAAGGGCGATGGCGTTCTATGGACTCCTTGGCAGCGTTGCGAGACGATGTCGCGTTCCACTCTTAGGGGCGAAGCTTAACAACTTAACCACATATCAGTGGCCACACTTTAGGTCAAAAAAGTGCCCCCCTGAATTTTGTGAGACAGTTACTGCGTAATTTCCTTTCCTCAAATACAATTTTCGTTTTCTTCATTACGGCTCCTCTTTATCTACTTTCACTCCCACTTCCTGCCTTCCTCTACGGTGCGGTTCAGGTGTCCACCGAGATGACAGAGAATTACTGCGCCATTTCCTTTCCTCAAAAAGCGTTGCGTTCAAAGGGCAAGGCATCGCGCCGAACGGGTGGTGGCGTTCCGTGGACTCCCTGGCAGCGCTAGAACGCGCTGTCGCGTTCCACTCCTAAAGGCGAAGCTTAAGCGTCATTAATTAGCAGTTAATTAGTATTCAGGCATTACTCAGTAATTAACCATTAATTATTGATTTGTCATCACTTAGTAATTAGTACTCAATTATATGTGACGCCACCAGTGCCACAGAAATAGCGAAGGTGGTGCGGAAAACGCTTCCGCCTCTACCCACTTTAGACAGTCAAAGTGCCCCCTGAATTTTTTCTTGAGAGAGACCATCGGGGGTCTGTTGTGAGCAATGCATGTGTTATCAAAGTCCAAGTGCTGCCCGTCCATTGCTTACTCATGCACCGTGCACGTGGAAAGTTTGCATTCCTTGAATGCAGGAAGGTATGATGCATATGATAATGCTTTACAGCGGCAACTGTATACGAGACTTCTCTGGGGCAAGAATTGTCGCCGTCGGTGGCAACCACTATGTCGTAACTAAAACTCGCCTTCGGGCCGCTTAGAAAGTTAGAGACTGGGCGCTCTCGGCAATGTGTCCTGTGTGGCTATGGTGACCTAGCGGATCTGGCCATTTTGACGCTAAGAGTGAGAAAGATGAGCGCCAGGCCAGAGGAAGGCTTGTACCGGTACTGAACTGGGGATCACTTATTCCCGTAGCTCCCGCATATCAAAAGGCCGTGGCTGTTTTTTCTGTGTTTGCATAAGGCGTGTACTGACCTAAGTATGTAGTCGTTCGCCGAAGGCTTAATTGTCCGCCCTACCGCAGGTCCATCACGCCCTGGAGCTAGAGGAAGGCGAGGAGCCGTGCGCCGTGCAAATCCGCTACGGCGGCTGCAAGGGAATGCTGCTGCTGGACCCGACGCTGAGCGGACGCCGTATCATCTTCCGCGAGAGCATGCGCAAATTCCACTCGGACCACTCCGACCTATACGTGCTGAAGACGAGCAAGCCCCTACGTTGCCTTCATGCGCTACGACCATCGACAGAAAGGGCTTAGATAAGAAGCTGGTGCCGGAGGCACATAGTTCCGAATATACAACTCAAGAACGAAGCGGCTTTTCTCCGTCAAAGGACTCCCGTCCAGCCAATGGCGTCGGCCGACTCTGTTGACCCAGTTAGCGTTACAATGCAGGTAGCGGCGCGACAATGCAGGGAGGTGACTATCCCCGACCATAGAGGGAATGGACAATCGCCTTTCATCTGCCACTTCCTGCCTTGTCATGCTAGCAGTGTCATGAGAATCGGCCGACGCGACATAAAACGACGCCACCTAAACTCCTTTGACGGGTAAAAGCTGCTTCATTTTTCATTTGTATGCGACTATAGTTGTGCTGTGTCCTAATGGGCTTGTGCTGGGCTTCTTACGAGTATCTTAGCATAATTTTAAGCGATCCATACTTCGGGGTTTTTAGAGCGCAGCTCTTTGGCGTCCGTTCCTGGGTTTCGCGTCGGCGTCGGCGTCGGCGTCGGCGTCGGCCTCGTAACCAGCTCCGCCCCCAATGTCATGCTTGTCAATTGGTCGAAATGCTCGTGACGTCATAGTGCGCGAATTTCAAATGGGGCCAATTGTACTTTGGCTAGTAACCATGCAACCAATCAAAGGGATCGTATAGTGATGCTGCAACTAAGTTGGACTGAGTTTAGTTAATTGCTTAATTAATCAATTAGCCTAATTAATATAGAGGAGAATGAAGAGGTCAGAAGAAAAGAAAAGAAAGAAAGACGCGCGCCGCAGCGACCGCGGAAGGAGACGCTGCTGAAAAAAAAACAGATAAGTACGAAGCCGCGTTCCCACCACCACCACGCACTTCCCCACTCATTAAGACGTTGCTCGTTTCATATACGTTGTGTCGAACATCCTAGACAGTTCCAACAATTGACAGGTTAATGACAGAACACGATGGATAGAAATGCAATAATGTATATTTGAAATAGCCTAATTAACCTTTCTAGTTAGACCGCATAAATCTATAAAACCGAGAACGAAATTGGTCGAGTTGGGGAATCGAACCAGGGTCTCCGGAGTGCGATACGAGCACGCTAGCCACTCCGTAATGCCAGCTGAATGGTTTGGAATGAACAAAGGCGCGTCTAGCTAATACGGTGTCTTCGTTCACTCCCATCTTCCCCCTTCCCCTTACGGCGAGGTGCAGGTGTCCACCCAGATATGCGAGAGAGATACATTTCCTTTCCTCAAAAAATAAATTTACCGTCCAGCAAGGCGTACAGCCGAATTGGCGATGGCGTTCTGTGGACTCCCTGGCAGCGTTGCAAGACGCTGTCGCGTTCCACTCTTACAGGCGAAGCTTAACATGTTAACCACACATCAGTAACACACGCAGACAGCCAATGGACGCGTCATTCGCTGGCAGCACTTGATTCATCATTCACAACCACATTCTTAACGTACGCTCCCTTGCCGCACATGCCAAGGACGTACACCACGATCACATTCTGCGCCATTCCTCTGTACTTTGCTTTGCTGAAACCTGGATGGATCCCGAAGAGCCTCTCGAAATCATAGATTTCCTATACTGCTGTGGTGCTCGCAGAGACCACAACAGAGCGGCGGGAGTCGCTATCTACTTGCGCACAGGTCTCTCTGCAATACCAGTCGAAATGTTTGGCACGTCACATGAACTTGGCGAACTGTGCGCCGCAAAATTGCCCAACGGCTTGCTGGTAGTAGCTGCCTACTTCGCCCCTACCGCACTCACGAAAGACGTCATGCACTTCCTGCAACTCGCATTAACCGTCCATCGATCCACACCGATGTTAGTAGTGGGGGACTTTAATGTTGACATAAAGACAAACAGCAATTTCCTAACACTTATGCGGGAGAACATCCCGTTCCTCTCGCTCGTAACGCGTCCCACGGCTGTGACAACCTCGCGAGGCACTTGTATACATCTCGTCTTTGAGAATCAAGCATTGGTGTACCAAGTCGAACATATATCAGTCTATTTCTCCGACCACAAAGCTTCATTCATGACTGTCAAGAACTGTTAGTGGAATCTTTGTTAAAGGAATACGTGTGAAAAATAAAAAAGAAACTCTGTGATAGCGCATACTCGATTTCTTTGCCTCAATCTATCGAAAAGGTGAAACAGCTTTTTGCTGCGCTCAAATTTCGCATTAGGAAGTAACGTAATCGTCGGTAATTTTTTTTTTCGGGCATACAATAAATTGTCATGCAGAGCATCCCACATTTGCTGCTTAAGTGTAATGCCGATTTGTTTTTTTTTTTTTTTGCGTGGCCATATAAAGTCATCGACCAAAGTTTACGGGAAGCAGGTTTGTAGACAAAATTTCCCTCGTGGTCAGACAAACCTATTAACTGAAAGGCCAGAGAATGGGAGGGGAATGCCTGCTCTACCCGGTGGAATGAATACCAAATGAATGAATAGCGACGCAAGATGGTGCAATTTTTTTACGCGAAAATTTGAGTGTACATTTACCTCTCAGTGAGGCGCTAACATCGATGATTTAATGCTTGAAACGGTGACAGTCATCCACTGTTCGGTACTTTAGTCGTAGCTACCACAAGTAGGCAGAAGGCATAGTCATCGAGCCAGAGTATATTATGAAGCATGGAGGGGGGCGCCTTCCTTCTGCGTTGGAGTTAGCTGATTTAACGTTGAGCATAATTCGTGGCATGCGTTGCATAAAGTAGAGGACTACTGCAAGATGGCCACATTTTGAGCTTGCAGCGCAGACAGTATCTACGGCTTCTCGCAGGCGTTCTTTACCTGAACCGACCTATGATCACCATCTTGGAGCAGAGTGGCATCAAGGCCAAGGTGTTCCTGACGCTGCAGAACAGAATTCTCGACTCCTTCATCGACAGTATGATGGATCCCCACGAGGCCACGCAGGTGAAAATTTTTCGTCCATGTTCGCAGGTTTTTTTGCTATGTGTGATGTCAGTGTTTGCAGTGTTATGCATATAACTGAAGCCCATATACTACAGCCGATTCCATTTTAGTCTAATTACTGAAGCCCATGTACGACAGCCGATCCATTTTAGTCAAAATTCGAGAAAAGGTTCAGGATTTCGGCGCCCAGGTGCAACGGCCTATGAAGCAGGACGGTGATTATGAGCATATGAGACGAAACTGGGCGCCTTATTAACTACACAGGTTCTGTGCGCCTACTGCGCCATGCGTCTTCCGTACAAAGAGCTGGCTGGCGTGGGCCAGCCAGCTCTTTGAGCTGACAGTGGAGCCCTTATTTCGGGCTCTGGTTCGCGCCGTCAACAAGAAGGTCCTCAGTGAGTGAAACGCTCGATCTTAACCGCTTTTGTTGGTTTCGTAGTCTGGGAAGAAGGCGTAGAGAGGCAGCATCCTGGCCCTGACTACGTATTTTGTTTATTAGTTACGCTCATTTTGCAGGACCTGTCAAAGTTATCGCAAATTTCCAATAGCTTCACGAGATGTTTCTTGTCGGTTTTGTGCGCATGGTTAGCGTAATCATAAGATTCTTGATATGAGGTGTATGTAACGGACAGTAGTTTAAATGCACCAGGTGAGTGGCCATCCAAAACCTATCGGTTGGATTAGCCGAGCCTATTGCGGCAATCATTGTAGTTATGACACTTGGCGGCTAGTATAAACCTGCATTTCTAGAACGCGATATTCGGTCCTGTGTGCCTTCAGTCAGTGAATAACATATTTCTGGCTCGTGGACGTGTCTTGTAATCGCCGACGAAGGCATATGGCGCCTAAAGGGCCGGCTTAACATTCAAAAAGTTTTGGCAAAAATTAGTTAAATATGGCCCATAAAAATCAACGTTTCCTGAGGGCCAACATCAGCTCGTAAGGCATCGAATGGCCCTCAAGAAGCATGCTGAAACTTGTCTACAACAATGCGTGAACGACGAACCGTTGACTATTCAAAACGGACAATGTATGCGCTTACGCAGAGGAGCTGAGAACCAAGGCACGTATCCTGGTTCCTCCGAACTACGGGCGCACCATGTTCGGCGTGCTGGATGAGACCGGCACGCTCGAGTACGGACAGGTGTTCGTCCAGTACTCGAACGACATGCTGCGGTACAAGGTCAACGACCCGGCGACCATCCTCGAAGGTACCCCGTTAACCCGTGTTCGTGCTAGCAAGCATAGTGCAGCATAGTCTGGGTGCGTTTAGGCAGCAGTTTCCGTATTTTCTTCGAAAATCTCCACCATCGGAGGATCTAGTATGAATTCCTTCTGTTGAGCGATGGGAGGCCGTGCTGGTCAGGTCGAACCCGGCAATTCAAGCCTTAGCCACCGAGTGGGCCGCTCAAGTCACCGCCAGCCATGGCTTGGTGGCCATCTAGCGCGGACCGTCTGCATCTGCATTTTTGACGGAATAAATGTTTTCCAATCCAATCCATGGATGTGAACACAACTAGAAATGGTAGGGACATAAAGTGCGAGAGTACAGGCTTTAAAAGCGTATACAAACGTGCTGCGTGTTCGCGGGTGGTGGTCTCAGAGATGTTGACTGTAGTAATCGGATCGAAACGTAAACTACTGCGGCGATGCTCCCGAGTTATTACAGTCCGTATTCGTGGACGCACGCGTAAATTTCTCGTGTGCTGGAAATTATCTCGTTTCGGCCTCGTCTGCGATATCCCCATCTAATCACGGCATTCTTATTTTTAAAGCCGAAGCTAGGACTTCACTAATGCTCAGTTGACCGAGAAATGTCGCGGATATATCTTGGGACACATCCGCGGTTTGTAACCCGTGTTCGGGATCAATGCATTTATGTTGACAGCATGGGATATGCAATAAAAGAATATAAATGGCGAGGTACCTGTTCGTTGTGCGCTGCTATACTCTCGATAATCTTGCGAAACCGTCGTCTGGAGCGGAAACAGTATACTAAGAACCAGCATTTTATATGTGGTCTCGCGATGAACCGACTATTTTATTTCCTTTATATTGCACGGAGGAGCCGATAGGTTATCGCATGAGATTCACTTTCTTTTTTTTTTTCCTTTTTTCACCTAGGCCGCCGCGGTGGCTCAATGGTTATGGTGCTCGACTGATGACCGGAAAGACGCGGGTTCGATCCCGGTCGCGGCGGTTGAATTTCTATGGAGTAGAAATTCTAGAGAAGTACTTTGATTTGGGCTAGTTGGTTCATATGTTGAAAGTAGTTCGGACGGCGCGAAAACAACAAAGACAAAGGAGACACGAACACAACAGGACGGGCGCCCGTCCTGTTGTGTTCGTGTCTTCTTTGTCTTTGTTGTTTTCGCGCCGTCCGAACTACTTTCAAAATTCTAGAGGCCCGTGTACTGTGCGATGTCAGTGCACGTTAAAGAATCCCAGGAGGCAGAAATTTCCGGAGCCCTTCACTACGGCGTCTCTCATAGCCTCAGTTGCTTTGGGACGTTAAACCCCATAAACGATAACCATAGTAACTATCTTTTTTCACCTGAATTTGCATCCCCACTTGGCGTAAGTGTCACTGAGTTCTCCCATGCTCCGTGTGGTGTGCAGGCGACGTGATCGTGACCAAGAACCCGTGCATGCACCCGGGGGACATCCGCAAGCTGAAGGCGGTGAATGTGCCGCAGCTGCATCACGTGCGCGACTGCATCGTCTTCCCTCAAAAGGGAGAGCGTCCACACCCCGACGAGATGGCCGGTACTACACAACCTTCTTGGCGCGCTCCATGTTGACATTGTGCTGCGCGGGGACGGATGTAACCCTCGCTTTCAACGTTTGTGACTGAGGGCTTGCCTTAGTTCACATGCGCGTTAGGACTACGCTCTGCCAAGGCCAGAACCCCGTGGTCTTGCCTTCAGAAGACACCCGGATACCTTCGTCGACGCTTAGAACTCATAATGCTGCAGAGACCCAAAGAACGCCTACTGGCGTAATGAGGGATAAATCCCTCGCTTTCACCTTTCGTAACTGCGAATTTCTAGCATTGGGCAAAGATTCAGGAATTGTTCCAGACTCTGCGTGACTTGTGTAAGGAGGCACAGCGCTTGTCAATCGCTAAAAAGAAAGTAACCGTGCTTTGCCTGAACCTGCATACCGTGAGCGCTGTCACAGCACGAAAAAAATTCACTGCGAGGATGCATGATCTGGAGCGCAAAATATTTCGTAGTTTGGGCTTTAGGAGTTTGAGTGATTCCTCTAGTCGTAGAGGCCCATTCACCATAACTGCTTTCACACACGTCCGCAGACAACTTGTTTCTAATGGTCCCTAATGTCAACTCCACCTGCGCTCAGGTTCTGACCTGGACGGCGACGAGTACTCAGTGCTATGGTACGAGGACCTCATCTTCAAGAGCAACTGCAACCCCATGCATTACTACAGCGACCCGCCCAAGGAACGAAAGGCGCCCATTAGGGTGAGCAATATCGCTGATTACTCCTCTTAGTCTTGCTAGGTCTCAGTGTGGGTATGGGGAGGACTTGTTAATTTTGGTGGGGTATTTTAGGTGTTATTGAGCCAGTTGCACCAACTGGAGTAGTTCCTACGAAGAGATAATAAATTTTTCAGCAAATTCAGCGGTGGGATACGGCAAAACCTGGATTGTCTCTGACTGATCACAAATGAGGCTTAATGAGGCCCTAATATATTGCAAGCGTCCTTTTAGTATAAAACGAGGCAGTAATCGAATTACGATTCCGTTTTAGAATAGGCTGCATCACTGACAAACCTATCGTCTACTTTTCCGAAGTTTTACTTGCTTGTAGAAAGCATAAATAAAAGGACACCTGGCTGCTCATTTGGAACTCGCGAGAGGCAGCCCTCTTTGCTCAATTGTGACTTTACCTTGCAAGCCTGGCTTCGTTTTGGCCACGTTAGGTTGAGAGCGGTGGCTGAACCATTGGACAATATCTGTAGATAAGTGAACATAACCAAAACGATCCGAGCAGATGATCGTTCACAAAGAAAACCATCCGATACTTGCTTATAAACACGGAATACCCGCAGTACTGAACTGTGGGAAATACCTCGAGCACGTACTAACTATGGTTACCAGATGCTACGTAATATGCTCCCGTCGCTCTAAACAAACGAGTTGTTTCATAGCCACAATACTGTTTTTTTTTGTAAATGTATCATAGCCACAATAATTGCACTTTCTACCTTTTTCTGCTTTGCACCGTACATTGCATACTTCATTAAACACTCTCCTAATCTTGTAATTGTCTTTGCTTATCTCTTGATTTTGTACCAGATCCTCCCATGTCTGATGCGTTGTGTTTGTACTCTAGTTTTGTTTCCAATGCCATGTTTTTAGGACCGTGAACCCCGTCAAGCCCCGTTAGGCTTTCTGTTCATGGTCCTCAGCGTCTGTAATGTTGATTTTGGAATACAATAATGATGATGATGATCAAACTTGTCTGAGCTTCTGCGAGCTGTCAATGATGGCGCCCCGAAAGCGTGCAGCATGGCTGACCCTTTTAAGCACCCTCTTCTCTCAGAAAACAAGATTGTCTTAAGTAACGCATTGCCGCGGCTGTGCTGTGAAGTTGAGTGCGAGGAGACGGCTGCTAAAAGTCGGCAATTCCCTCCCGCTCCAGAGTAGGGTCACCAACGCTGGTCTAGAAGCGAACCGCTCGCGCTAGTTCCCTCAAGAGTGCCACCAAAGGTTTCGCACACGTGTAAAGACCCTGATCTCTAGTTTTTTTGACGGATGTAAAGGGACGGTGTGAAAAATTCTGTTTATCGTCCGTCTGACGAGAGGACTTCCCTTCTTATACGGCGACGACAGGTCCAGGACATGGTGGACTTCTGCCAGTACATCAAGGGCGACAAGATCGGCCTCATCGCCAACGCGCACCTCGTCTGGGCCGATATGCTGGACGGTGGCATCAACTCGCGCCACTGCCGTGACTTGGCGCGTAAGTGCGCCGTCAACCTGGACTTCGCCAAGTGTGGCGACCTGAAGGGCTTCCAGAACTCCGAGAAGCCACCCATGTACCCGGACTTCATGGAGATGCTCGACACAAAGAACACCTACTGCTCGCGCAAGGTGCTCGGGCAGCTCTACCGGAACTGCAAAAAGGTATGCTCCCGCGCTTGCCGAGTTGTGGTTCAGACGGCTGCCCTTACTCTGATGACTAAGCCTACAGAAATAGTTGAACCGCGTTATAACGACGCTGATTTGACCCGGCAATCACTTCCTTATAACCTGTCTTGACAACTTCCAAGGGGAATCATCGCTTTTCGTGATATCCATTATTTTGTTATAAACCGTTTCGCTATAACGAGGTTCGACTATATGCAGGATATGATGTGTGAGACGATAGTGCTGTTCATAACGCACATGTCTCGCCCGCAACTCGTGTTTGCTCCGGGTCTGTGTTGTTTGGCGCTGTCTTTACTACCCTAATTGCGCACTCACGTTTTAGATCTCGCGAACGGCCACCTCTGCGGCTTTTCCAAGATGCTTAGGTTCCATACGTGGAAATGAGCGACAGAACTGCTGAAAGAGCCGCTGTTTCCTTCAAGGTTGGCATCTACAAGATCCCTGTTTGAAAACGCTCGAGCAGCATTGCGGCAACCGCTATAGTTCAGGGCCATCTGAGCTCTTGCACGAACTTGTCGGTTGAATTCGATGCCAGTTTATTGCATAGTTATAACTTATAAGTCCCGTGAAGCTTCTGACGTGAAGATCATATGCCAGCGTGGCTTATCACATGTTGATCATCGCATAAACAAGTACGTCTTAAGCGTAATTGGTTCGAGTCGTACTTCTTACGTGATAATTAGCAATATATCTATGAAGGTCTGAACTGAATAGGTTGCGGCATGAAATTTTTATGAACCACGTAGCACATACCATGCCCGAGATTGTACTCCATGGCTGCTTCTGGCGATGTACCATCTTGTTCATTTGCATGGGCGAATAGAACCATAGCGTTAGTCTGAAATCAAGAAGCTCAAAAAGCTCTGCTTCACCCCTCCGTGGAACTGCGGCAGCCTGTTTGGGGTTTTCGTTCTGGGAATCCCTGTCAAACTGCCAACTATCAGCATGGGTCTAAAGAGGTCTTATACGACATGTCAATTTTGCTGGATAGGACAGTTTGGACTTCTTTAACCTGCCCTCACTTGCTCTCTACCGACTACCTTTGAATATCAGCACGGGGAAAATTTGATTTGTCGAGTCTGGCAGTAGCTCTGAAGACACAGGAACAATTTTAATGTACTATCGGTGACAAAAGTTGCTGAACCCTCCTTCACGCCGGCCTCGACACCAGGAGTGCATCATCATGTGGCATGGTTCTTCAGAACTTGGAATGGAGGCATGTGGCATGTGGAGAGACATGGGAGAGGCCTTTGCCCTGCAGTGGGTGTAGTCATGCTGATGATGATGCGTTCACGGATGCTGTCTGCATTGTTTATTTATGATGTGCTGAATGCGCGCATCACCCTTTTGTGTCGTCCTTGTGTGGTTCCGGTGAACAGGTTGAACTGAGCACCGAGTGCCTTGAAGTGGTGGAAGACATCCTTCCGGACCCTCGACTGCTGCTTGAGGGACGAGAACAGTTCCTGCTAGAAGCCACGTCCGCCTATAAACGGTACGCACTGTATCTCAACACTACAGTATACAAAGTGTGCTGCAGCAAAGGAGCCTCAAGATATTAGCGTTTTATCATAATTATGCCGGTGTTCTCTTGCTACTGTAGGACAAAAAGAAGTTGCTGTGTTTTAGCGTAGTTAAACCGAGTAGACGTGCGCTAGCATGTGTTTATTCTCGGTCTCTTCTTTCTGGCATCTGCATGTGCGCGTTTCTCGCTATTCATCTTCGCGCCCTCTTTCCACTCTGGGGCAGCTTGCGTCACGCTCCTCCGAACTAACCCGAGCTTAGCCGAATCACACCGAACTACATACAAGATTTTGAAGCGAAAAGCTTCACTAGGCTAGTCAACACCGGGTCTGGCGAATGCTCCGTGATCAGAATTAGCCACAGCTGCGCGTGCGCAGAACCGAGTGACGTCACAGAAGAGGCGCGGGTGGTCGGAGCGGCCGCTGCCGCAACCGCCGCTGCGACTGCGCCGCCTGACCTTTCGGCGCAGCCAGACAAGCGCGGGCTCGGGCTCTTGAGAGACAACACGGCTCCCGACCCGGAGTATATTATGTAGACGTAGCAGGGCCATCGCCCACGGGAGTTTACACGGCCGCTGTCGTTCACCAGGAAATGCACGTTGGTGGACTCTCTTTTCGAGCCCCGAATTCAATGCGAGCCGAGGAAGTAGCGATAGCGCTTGCTGCCGCTCACGCCAATTCGAGAATCATCATTACGGACTCCCGAAAAGCATGTGATCATTACTTGGCAGGGGAGATCTCCCCCTTAGCTGCTTGCATTCTAAGACGGACTGCCACTGATCCAACACCGAAAAGAATCATTTGGGCTCTTGGCCATCAGGGCTTACGAGGTAATGAGGCCGCTGACGCGGCTGCCCGAGAGCTTATTCACCGGGCTCCTCATCCCAGCTCTTCTGGCTCGGAGATTAACCAGCCGCTGCTGCGATTCAGGGAAATAACGCATTACAGCGACAACCACCGCCTTTTCCCGGCCCCTGCAAAGGGGCTGAGTAAGATGGTGGAGCGAACGTTCAGGCGCCTGCAGACAGGTACTCTACTCTGTCCTGCAATCTTAAAACATTACGATCCTAACACGGATGGGCGATGCCCGCACTGTGGGGAGACCTGTGATATATTCGACATGGTGTGGGCATGTACTCAAAATCCCCACCTCCCCCTTCCCCTTCCAGAAAGGCATGGGAGACTGCCCTCCTCAACTGCTCTTCGCTTGAGTCCCAAAGGGCTCTGGTGAAACGGGCGAGAGACGGGGCATTGTCATGCGGTGTCCCGGACTAGGGACGCCGACCATGTAGCGGGGCCGCTCAATGGCTCCCAAAATCTATTTCAGCAATTAAAAGTTTTCACCACCACCACCACCGCGCGCTGCTGCGCATATGCGCCGCCTCCTCACCGCCGCTACTACTGCGCGGTCGCCTCCTCGCCACCGTTTGACCTTTCGTTGCAGCCTCGTGTTTACCACAGTTGCTACGCATGCGGAAGGAGGGCTATATAACGCACTTGCCTACACCGCTATTGTGGTGCTCCCAGTGCATTGTGCGCGAACTGCGACAGCCATGACGTCAAGCAAAGCATAACTGCAGCTTTTCGCTTGTATGTCCAGGCTTAACCAGAGCTAAGCCACTGCCAATTTTCTTTTTAATGTTCAGCACCACGATGCTCGTGGTGGAAGCCGTTCAAAATAGAAGCGTTTGTCCAGATTTCTTGGGCTTGCTTGCGTCATAACCCATCCTTTTCCGTTGCTACATCTCGTGCATGGTTATCTGACAGTACCTCCTTTTTCGTTGCATCACCTGCACAGTTCAATAACACTACTTTCTCTTCCTTTTCCGTTGCCTGCATCACCTGCATGATTCAGTGACAGTACCTCCTCCCTTTCCGTTGCTTGCATCACCTGCACAGCTCAGTGACAGTACCTTATCATTTTCCTTTGTGCCAGGTACGCGATGAAGATCCGGGCGCTGCTCAAGTCGTACCACATCGAAAGCGAGAGCGAGGCCCTCTCCGGTGTTCTGTCCAAGCTCAGCAAGTACGTGAAGGAGAAGAACGACCCTACGGACATGGCCATGGTGCTCGAGAACCAGGTCGAGCACGTGGTGCGCCGAACGCGCGAGGAGTTCTCACAGCAGCTGGACCCGGCTCGCGAGAACCTTAAGGCCTCCGCCTGGTACCAGGTGAGACATCGTACGCTTTCTTTTCTGCGTGCATCGCTTTCGATCTGGTATTCTGCTGAGCTGTGGTCAGTGCATATTGAGGGAAGCTGGGTGAGCGAACAAACGAGCTGGAAACAGATATGGCACACGAACGCAACGCTAAAGGCTGTCACCTTATTCTGTTGTTAACAGTGTTGTATATGTGTCACTTCCTTTGTCTTTCGCTGCCTTATTTAGCTGCATGTAGAACTTGAAGGGAAGACGGAGTGATGAATGGTGGCCGCGTGCCTTGGAGGACTGACACCAGCTCCGCGGAGCGTTGACCGCTAGGTCTGAGACCATGCTGCACGATGTGTTTGCGGCGGCTGACGATAACGGGAAGTAAGGGTACCCTGCAGCCGCTTTCATCATGAGCGGCGCTGATGTCAGTTGAAGCGACGTGCTCTAGCATTCGTGTTTTAAGCTTGCAGAGGGTGTCACAGTGCAAGATGGGAGGCTTTTAGGTTGACCATTTCTTACTGCGAGCCTCACCCTTTCCCCTTCTCGGTAATGGAACTGCCTGCCTGCCTGGCTGCGTTTATAGCGGAAGCCTGACAGATTGTGCTGTTCAAGGGGGGCTGTCGATTGTCGTGGTGTACCTTCTAAGCAGAGCCCAATACACATACTTGAAAAGCCGGGCTGAATAGCTACACTAATACATTCTGAAGGTAGCATGACGGCGACCAAGAAGGCAGATAGTTAGGACTTCATATCAGCGACTGCATGCAGTCTTCCATCGACGTTACGCAAGCTGCCCTCGAATAGCTTCTGAAAGGTGAGTAATGCTTGTGGAGGGAATCTGAAGCGTCTGAACGACCGACTATCTTAGTGGCCGTCCTAATTCTATGCCAGATTCCGCCAGTTCACAGACGCATTCGACGACAACTAATTTCAAAAGTTAGGTGTGGTAGTAAGGAACAGATGATTACTACGGTCGTGGCGGAAGCAAGGTGGGTAATAGCGAGCTGAAGTAATATGCCCGTGAACCTTCCTCCGGGTATCCGACATAAAGCTTTAGACGAAGAATGAGAAGAGATAGTTCGAGCTTGTGGAATTATTTGTACTTGGTGCTCAGTAATGCATCTTGGTTATACCTTCAGCGAAATGAAAGCCTTTTTTTAAATAAAAACTACTACAGGGCTCATTGCTCCCGCGTTTTTCAGCGTCTTCTGAAGAGATTTCACGGTGACTTACGTTGTGAGAAAGACCGATGATCTAGCTTTAGCGTTTTTCGTTCGATGGCAGCCCTAGACTAGCTTTACACCTTACGGCGACTACGTTAAGGCTAACGCCTTGTGCAGGGTAATTCGCTAAAGTATCATGTGGGGTCGGGACGCAGGTGACGTACGAGCTCCAGTCCTCGGAAGGTGGCATCCAGAGCTTCCCCTGGGTGGTGTCCGATGTGCTTATGCGCATCGTGCTCAACACGTCCTCCTGCGTCCCCGGGCCGGCATCGCGCAACAGCTTCAGCCAGCGACTCGGTGCGCTGGGCAGGCCGCACCCTGGTGGCGGCGACCAGAACGACACGCAGCACGGCGACTCGGAGGTGCTGACCAACCTGCTCAGGCTTATGTACGACTGGATCGACTCCAGCCGCGAGTTCCTCTTCGTCAAGGACCCGCAGGAACTCGGTCTCTACAAGAACATCATGCGCGAGGCATGCGTCAAGGTGCGTGGGGTCAGCAAGAGAGCTGCGTGGGGCGGAGATCATGCGCGAAAGTAACTGTACAAGTTAGAGGGCTGGGCACCTTTGCGTACTTTGTGCATGGGGATCTTTTATGCATCGCCGATAACTGTCTTGAGTCCTTCGCCATCCAACATTTGTAGGAAGCGGGATGGAAGCAGCATTGTGGATGGCCTGCTCAACAAAACTAAGTCCGTCTTTCGTACAGAAACACTATGTGCAGCTACATGCGGCACCTTTGAAACGAAGCGCCATGCACTGCTGAACGGGAAGATTTCAAAGCGCCGGCGTTTTGTCTCGTATTTGACCTTGCGTGAAGTCTACAAGAATGAGGGTGATAGTCACTCGACATAAGCACCAGTTTGTGCTGATTGTGCTCTATGAATATAAAGTTTCAGCACAGCGCAAAGGTACGAACGCACGCACCGGATAAGGCTTGACCAATGGTAAAGACCGTGCACCTGCCTGCCTACCTCCAGCAGTCAACCGGCTGGTACGGATATGGCTACGCTATTACGTCTCCGCTATTCTGCTATCAGAACTTATCAGAACTTAATAATAACGAGCAGCTGTACTTCCCTGACGGTTCCTCCTGCCTTATGTTCGGTTTCTTTTCAAGCAATCGGGAAATGCGCAAGATCGGGCGCTTCACCTAGTTTGAGGTTTATGTTGTGAAAGTTTCCAGAGCTTAAGAAGGTAAAGGGGGTATTTATAAGCGCTTTCAAGACCTTTTACACGCTCCTGGTGTAAAGAAGTGAGAACGATGTCATGTGGCAGCAGATTAATCTAATTTCACCGCACTGTAAAAAAAATGCATCCATAGGTAAATGTACTTAGAGTGTGTGTCATTCTCAGTGTGCGAGGGCCTATAGCGGGAGTTCGCTGTTCATTTCCCATCGTAGGTGTCCCGCTCCCTCTCGAGGGACGTGCCACCGCACAAGCTGGTGGTCCTGTGCCTGCGCTTCGCGTGCGCATGGTGCCTCAAGATCTTCCAGGGCGGAAGCAACGGAGAACTCATCTCCCTGGAGTGCCGACGCCGCTACCGGCTGGGACACCTGGCCCTCATCACGCTCAACCGGCTTTCCATGTCCGGCAACCTGGCCTATCTGCGCGGGGCATCGGAGGTGTGCCCCTCCACAGAGCTAGTTAGGTATTTCACACACTTTTCGGTGCGTTAACGAACTGCTTCAGGAATAGCAGCTGACAGGTTGTGTTACTGCCATGTTTTAAGTGGGTACATAATCGGCATGCTTGGAGAAATACTCTAAAATCAGCGTACTCCTCTCAGTCTTGATTTACTGAGGAAGTAATTAAAAACAGCCAGTGCATGTTTCGGAAATCCAAGGCGACTTCACAGCTTTTGAAAAGCACCGCTACGCGCAGTGCCTTGGTAACTATTCATCACAGTGCACGAAATACCCTGAATTGACTTCCGCTGTCCTATTGGCTGTCCTCCCCAGGATTTACATCGACCGGGAAGACGAAGAATTCTTCCTAATCCTGCGTCGCTACGAAGACGTCTTCACGGAGACCATGATGGATTGGTCCGGCGTACAGGACATCCAGTGCGACCTCAAGACGGACCGCATGGACGAGTGGTTTCTCCAGCTCATGGTCACCGGGAGCCGCTGGGCTCTGGAGCGCCTCAAGGAGATCGTCGTCTACCCGTCTTTCCGCGAGGTGCTGTCGCTCGTGTTCAAGCGGGAGCTTTCACAGACAGACCTGGAATAAAGCCGTCGCCAGGACAGGACAGGGATGATACATACATACATACATACATACATACATACATATTTATTTTGTCATATTTACACATGGAAGTATGTGTGCCCGCGGAAGCGCAAGACTGGGCGCTTGTAGGCGGGCCACGGCAACCAAACAAAGTGCAGACTCAGTACAGACAAAATTACATGGTTCGCAATATAAAAAAAGAAACAAAAACATATATTGATAGCAAGAACAATCACACTTGTACACACTGAAAAAGTAGGTTAAATACATAGAATACGAGAATGCAACAACAACAACAAAATAAAAAAGCAACCGTGGTTCATAACAGATATCAACAAGACCTTCAGAGTGTTTCGAGCCATTATGTCAGTCTACCGTTTTTAAGGTTCTAGACGTAACTAGCCAGGATTTTACTTGTGATTTGACCTCTTTGATCGTCTGCAATGATAGTATTTTTGTTGGAAGCTGGTTAAAAAGGAAGGGGATGTAGAACATTCGGCACCTTTTTCCATAGTGTGTATATATCTTGGGAAATTTAAACGGCTCTAGTTTTCTTAGTATTTTAGGTTTGTTCAAAGGAAGCTTAAAGTATTAGAGAAGTAGTTTCTACTAATTACTACATGTGTAAATCTTGAATGAAGTACACATCAGCTGCAATCATTCTTTCAGCACTATCTAAGGTCTCCTTAGACGTGCCATACAAAATGTTTGCGGAAATTCTGTGTAGTAATCTATCGATTTGGTTCCTTCTAGACAACGCACATGAGCCATAAACAGTGACACCATACCTTAATAGAGACTCTCCTATAGCCTTAAACACAAGCTGACGCAACCTAACACAACTATTGAATTTCATTCTGTAAAGGTACATGGAAGTTACACGGAGACGTTTGATGAGATGCTCAACATGAGAAGACCAAGACATGTTGGCGTCGAGATGAATACCTAGATATTTGACTCTTTCAGACAAGGGCAGTGAAACACATTGACATCCAGGGCAGAAAGTAACGTGCACAATAACAGATTCCTTTAATATGACCTTTTTGTGCGGATTTCTAAAACAAACCAGAGCCATTTTCTGCTTGTTAATGTAAATCTGGTTACCTGAAAACCAATCACACACTTCTTTAACATCCGTTTGTAGCAGCTCTGCAGCCCTGTTGCACGACTCATTCGTAACAAGGAGCGCTGTGTCATCAGCGTACTGGTAAAGTACCGAATTCAGTCTAAGATATGCCAAGTCATTTACATAAATATTGAAAAGGAAAGGTCCTAAAACGGAGCCTTGTGGCACGCCATATAGAAGAGGTTTGAAGTCGCTGAAATTTTCTTGATTTGAAAGGTAGTTAGAGAAAAACATTAGGTAAGGTCCGCGAAATCCAATGTTTTCTAATTTCTGCAACAGAATGTCGTGGTCCACTGTGTCGAAAGCTTTGGTTAAGTCTAAAAACAATCCAATGACAATCTCATTTTTATCTATATGCATGTTAATTTTGTCACAACAATCTTCTAGAAGATCTACAGTGCTAGTCTCGCGCCTGAAACCATACTGTGTGCCATTTAGGATATCAAATCGGTCACAAAATGACAACATGCTCTGATATACGATTTTCTCCATTAAAATAGTAATGCTACGCAATATAGCGATTGGTCGGTAGTTTCTCTTATCAGTTTTTTTGCCCGACTTATAGATGGGCCGTATAACGGATATTTTCATACCTTGGGGTATTTCCCCTGTTGAGAAGCAACCGTTAAGAATATGCAGGAGCACAATTTTTAGTTTGCTGTAATTATTTCTTAGATCTCGTAGTCTGATCTTATCGTATCCGGGAGGTTTGCTCAGTGGGAGGACCTGAAGAATATTCCATAACTCAGTGTCATCAACCGTCGGTAAGTACGCAGAGTTTGGTACGTTTGGACCTTAGTATGGAGCCGGAGGCACTTGCGGTTGCGCTTTAAATTCCTTCACAGATGTAGCACACTGTTCGCTGAACGAGTGCGCCGTAGATTTATTACTTTCACTGCCAAAGGTACGGGTTAATTCAGTATCTAGATTTTCGTTCTTAGTTTTACCCATTATGTCATAAAGAAGTCCCCACGTTTTTATGCGAAGCATATTACAATAGGTAACCCAAGCCCTTCGTGACGGTTACACGCCGTGCACACCACGTGACACAATGAAGTCACGACAAATGAGAGACGGGGCTCCAACTCGTGCCGTCGCTGCGGTTGCACGCCGTGCAGACCACGTGGTATGGTGACGTCACACCACGTGACACAATGACGTCACGACAGATGAGAGACGGGGCTCCAACTTGCGCCGTCGCTGCGGTTGCACGCCGTGCAGACCACGTGGTATGGTGACGTCACACCACGTGACACAATGACGTCACAACAGATGAGAGACGGGGCTCCAACTTGTGCCGTCGCTGCGGTTGCACGCCGTGCAGACCACGTGGTATGGTGACGTCACGCCACGTGACACAATGACGTCACGACAGATGAGAGATGGGGCTCCAACTTGTGCCGTCGCTGCGGTTGCACGCCGTGTGAATCACGTGGTATGGTGACGTCACACTTCCGCGCATTTCGAACGCGCGTTCACACTCGGTGTAGGTGAAACGCTCGCTCCACCGGGCAGGCGGACGCGGCTTCCGTGGCAATCCAGGCGCTCACCCAACGCGCGTCTCGGGGTTAGTCGGAGTTCCGCTGTAGCCATGCCGTTGTCTTCCCCCACGACGAAGGCTTCTAGTGGTTGTATTAAAATGACCAAGTATTCAACCAAGGAAAGCCATGTATTACCAAGCCTAGCCATCAATATGCTTCGCATCTGACTAGGCTTAACCTTAGCTAAGCCTCAGCCATTTTTTTCATATTACCGCGGCATTCTACAAACTCAGCAGAGTAAAACCGCCGCTTTCCTAATCTTAACTTTGATGTAAGTTTATTCCGAACGGTACGATACAACTTCTGTAACTCAGAGTCGGAGGGACTACTCTTACAAAGTTGCCAAAGCTTGCTTTTTTCAAACGATGACGCCAACATGTCATTTGTTATCCACTTCTTTTCAGCGTTTCTTAGTTTTTGCTTCACCTCTCTCATAGAACAAGAGTAAATTTCGTTGAATTTCTTAACAAGTAAATCATATGCGTCGGTGTGATTATGTATTGTTAAGCTTTCCCAGTCAAAGTTTTGGATCAGGCCATTTACACGTCGGTCGTCTAGAATGGTTATTGTACGTAAAGTTGACATTGGTGTTGCAGGTTTGCTGTTGACCAAACAAAGAGCCTGAAAATAATGATCTGCCACTTTTTCTCGTATCACTGCAGCCACTAAGTCTAACGTTGGGCATCTTACAGCAATGTGATCAATACAAGACTGAGTAAGCCGGGCACCAGCAAATTCCTCGCGAGTATAACTACGAATAGTATTGTCTATGCCATAACCAGCTAATAAATCGAGATAATCCTCAACACCACTTTTCTTTGGCTGCAAAATGTTAATGTTAAGGTCTCCCGCTAATATAACATTACTCTGAGAATGCGTGCACAAGAAGCAGGAAAGTTCAGAAAGAAATAATCGCAGGTCAGAGTTAGGCGGACGGTAGACAGTAATAACCACAAAAGACTCATCATGATTACTAATAGTAAGCGCAAGAACCTCTGCAGCCATAAAAGTCCAAGTTAATTCCTCAACAAACCATGCATCTCTAACAAACACTAAGACCCCGCCACCTCTACCTGAGGAACGACAGAGCGAGAATGACTGAAAACCCTGCAATATAATTATACCCGAGAGCATCTGGCTTATGTACATTTATTTCAGTTAACTGTGGGGCTTGGCTTGGATAAGCCAAGCCCCACAGCCCTTCCCTAAAGCAGCAGTGCTAGTCTTTTACCAAGACGAGTGCACACATCTGCGGCGATATTTTTGCGCTATAAAGAACTTGTATATATTTTTACTATTGTTTCTATAGATTATCTCTAGACACGCTAGCTCAATCCGATTTTTCTGGGTGTATTTTTTCATTTGTTTAGTCATTTGTAGTCGTATTGCGTATTTATGCCTTCATTAGGAAACGAGGTGTGCACACCTTGTGAACTCTGGACGTTCATTTTTTAAGCGATGCGATGCTCTGACTTTATTAGACAAGTGCGGCATCAGAAATTAACGCACCACATTGCAAAGTGGTTGCGGTAAGCTGGCGGGTTGGAGTGGCCCAGGACTCAACGGCCACAGTCTTGTAAGCCTCGAAACTGCTCTACCCAAGCAACGCCTTAGTTTTTACCCGATAAATAATTTCAACCACTTCCATGCTTCTTTGTGGACAGATGATTGAAATGAACCCACCCACTTAGGCTGTGGGCGAGTTTTAGACCGCTAGCTCAACTCTTGGAGCACGGATTGAGTTGCGCCTGGTAAACAATATGAACCCAGGATCCTGTGTCCGATTTGCGATGTTTCCATTGCCTGCTTGAAACCATTTACTTTTCTCGACAGGCGTACACGTACGTAGCGCAGAAACGTCCTGGGGTGCTCAGTTTATCACTTCGCGTCTTTCTACGTCTAGGAGGAGCCATCGCTCGATAGATACACGCGCACTACAGGAAGAGGAATCCCCCTCCTACTTGCGCGTGCGTTGAACTAGGACGTCCCTAGTCGTCCTGTCTCCCAGTCACCCTTTATACTTTTCCTCCCCCACGTCCTCCTCCGAAGAGGAGTCTTATCTCTCGCATGTGTGGCGGGAAATACTGAGGCACCCTGACAAAAAATTGTCGTTGTTAAAGTTGAGCCTACTGGTCGTGGCCCAAGCTTAGACATAGCGTTATGCTTTACCCAGCTGCTGGCAAACTGAGGCTGTGAAGGTGACATCATTGTACCCATAGTACGTTTGTTCATCCATGTAAGAGACCCTTTACAGTGTTCGCGGTCGTACACACACGAAAACTGGTCCATTTGGATCAACTTCTATGCTGCTTGGAAGAGTGATATATAAATGTGGCAGAGCGCCACGAGGATAAAACCTTCCCCTCCTACGCATGTTTCGCTTTCCAGCTTAGTCTCTACGGCTTTGTGAAAGCGCCAGAGCTCGTTGATGATCCGCTGACAGTAAACTGGAAATAGGGGGCGCTAATTACCATTTTATATTAGGATGCCTACTCTACATTACGAGTATTACACGAATCCAGTTTTTCGATGCTTGCTCCTACGCGCGTGATGGTGTATATTACGAACGCGTGACGAAGGAATTCAATAAATCTCTGCACCTCCAGTTGCAGGAATGTCTCATTCATCGCTGGATTTAATAGAATTGTAAAACTTTATTTAGGTGTTGGCCTAGACGGCAGCCAGAAGTCCTTGGACCCTATAGCTGCGGCTTCGGCAATTCGGACGGTCTTCAGTTGAATCTCGGATCGGAGCTGAGGAGTTAGGTCTCCCATTGGTCTTAAGACTTCATGCTTCTTCTCTAAGACGGAGCCTGAGGTCATTCCCAGAGAATGTGACTGAGATGAGCTCCTGCTTTACATAGCCTACACTGGCTAGAGTACTCACCCGCCGCGGTGGCTCAGTGGTTACGGCGTTCGGCTGCTGGCCCGAATGACGCGGGTTCGATCCTGGCTGCTGCGGTTGAATTTCGATGGAGGCGTAATTCTAGAGGCCCGTGTACTGTGCGATGTCAGTGCACATTAAAGAACCCCAGGGGGTCGAAATTTCCGGAGCCCTTCACTACGGCGTTCCTCATTGCCTGAGTCGCTTTGGGACGTTAAACCCCCGTAAACCAAATCATCCCGAGTAGTAGAGGCTACACAACACCGGGTTCGGAAATGCGTTTGCAAGCGACGCCAAGTGGTGACCTGGCTCTTGTTTATAGATTTATCGGCTGGAGGGTATTTGACCCGCCCTTGTCCACAGTGTTGTGTGATCGCTCTGTAAGACACTAAGCGGTCGCCCCCAGTGAAGCCCTCGGTGAGCCCACCAGCTCGGAGTCCTCCAGCTAATTCGTGGTTAAATTTGTCTGCTATTCCTGCTGGCCTGCGGGATTCTCTTCGCCTCGGGAGAAATTCTCCCTCTGGCGAAGTTCTTCACCGCAACCTGAGAGCTGCCAACTATAATTTCCGCTGCGTTCCTTGTGACGGATGCGTTGCATGTTTCATGGGTAGTGGTGGGATTATGAGTCTAGAGAAAAATATTGGGAGCTCCACCTTGGTATCCACACTGAGAAGATATCCCAAAAGAAAACAAAGCTTCTTACGAGGCGCACCCCTGAAAGCCGGAATTGTGCAAAGCTCTCGAGTAAAAACAGCGCCGTGTCAAGACTTCTGATCAGTAAAACAAGCACACGTATTTTCTCGTAAACGACTCTCTGCACTCGCTTCAATGCAGTGTTTTCAAATAGATTGCCCCATGTCACCTTATTTCTTGGAGAGGCCATCACCGTGCACTTAACTAAGCCTCCTGGAAGGAGCAGTTATCTTCGAAACCTCATCCCATTTTTCTCATCTTATCTCGATCACTTCAGTCTTCACTTTTGTTCATTTTTGGTAGGAATTTAGAGGATACGTTCGTCGTCTTGTTGCTAGCTTGTTGCAACAGAATGCTGAAACCGAGTGAAATATATATCGAAGCCAAATCTGGGGATGCGGAAGGTTACAGCAACAGCCATCCTGCTGCTACAAGTGAGAGTAACTGACAAGTCCTACGGAAGAAAGCCTCAGAGCGCAGAACGGAAACGCGGATTACGAATTAGGCACGAAAGCTGCTCAAAAAGGACAACGCACTCCGCTGTTTTGCTCGCTGTAGGGTTGCTGTTGTCATCTGGACAACGAACCCCTGGTATACCTTACGTTCTCAAAGCGTCAGCCAGCACGGAACTATACCTTTTTACAGTTTCGGTAGAGCTGCCGAGCGGCTTGCGCTGGCAGTGCATGTTTTGTGTGTGTATCCTGCATGAAGTCCGGGTACATGGGGGGCTCCTCACCCTTCTCTAAGCAGCTGAGGTCGTCGCACTTGGCGAAGTCAACCTTGACGGCACAGTTGCGTGCCAGGCCTTGGCCGCAGCGTGAGTTGGTGCCGCCGTTCGGGATGTTGGCCCAGTATAGGTACGCGTTGACGACCATCAGGACGACGATGTCTCCTTTGGTGCACTGGTAAAAGATTTATAGGTTTGGTTTATGGGGTTTTAACGTCCCAAAGCAACTCAGGCTATGAGGAACGCCGTAGTGAAGGGCTCCTGTAATTCCGACCACCTGGGGTTCTTTAACGCGCACTGACATCGCACTGTACACAGGCCTCTAGAATTTCGCCAGCATCGAAATTCGACCGCCGGTCGGGTTCGAACTCGCGTCTTTCGGGTCAGCAGCCGAGTGCCATAACCACTGAGCCACTGCGGCGGCACTAGACCATACCTAAAACCTGCCGGCTCCGGTTAGGCCACTTGTCAGCTGGGCGCTGAATACAGTTTGTACAACGTCCATTTATTTGCGTCCAAAAAAAAAAAACGAGGTGTAAGTAAAGGTCTTGACACTTCTGGAATTGTTGCTGTGGCTTAGCGAGTCTTAAAGGAACGAGTCTTAAACTTCATCTTTGTGGCTGAATGATTAGCGAATGATACCTGCGCACTTCTGCCCTCAATAAGCAGCCATGCAGTTCGCGCTGTCAGTGCGACTAATACTAGGCTTGATATTATCATGAAGGCTCCACTGCGTCCCTGATATGAGCCGTATTCTAGGAATATGAATGAAAGTAGATTTAATCATAATAGCACCGTTGCTCTTCAAGTCGCGCGAATACGTTACTGAAAACAAGTGTTTCAAACGCAACACTTATGTTCGATTATGAGATGAAACATGTCGCCGAGAAAACCAAAGCAAGCAAAGTCCCATTCTGAGTTCAGCCTAAAAACGACGCAAACTTCCACCGTCCACATTTTGTGCGGTACGGATAGTTACTGGATTAAAAATTCTCTATGGCTTAGCTTGGTTAAGCCAGGTAATCGCGAAAGCAATATCCGTACCTATGCCATGGTACAGCTGGTAGTGTAGCTGGTGGTGGTGCTTGTGGTTAGACTTGTGGTGATGCATCGGTTATACAATCCAATCCACTCCTATCCAATCCAATGTAATCTGCTGTAATCTAATGTAATCTAATCCAATCCAATCTAATCCAATCTCATCCATCAGGTGCGACAATGTCAAAGCTACAGCTCATGTTTGCGCTGCCTGCAGTGGAGATAAAGAATAGTTTGTTTCTTGCGCTGAGCGAAAGATAATAATTACTTCATCTGCACATTTAATACATCAAACAATTGTCATCAGTTCGATAAAATTTATTTTTGTGAGCACCAGAATCTAAATCTGTAAATTTGTATTTTTTGTCGTTTTTCTTCATGATGCGTTTTCAATGCCAGACAAACCCGCCGCCGTACTCTTCGAGCTCGCCTTAAGTTTAGAGAAAATGCAGTCGTGCTCAGCGGTCTGGACCAGCCTCTATGCGATCACTTCTCCAGAACTAGTTTTTTTTTTCAAAATTTCGTACTTCGAAGACTCCCCAGCACGCTAAGCAAGTAATTATAAATGTGTACTCTTGTAATAAAATCCGTTACTCGCAGAAATCTGTGCGGGATATCCTGACATTCTCCCCAGCACAGTGACAAAGTCTCACTGACCTTACTGCAGAAAACTCAATCCGGTGCGATCGTTTGTTGCTCTTAATCTGCTGCTGTGTTGCTGACACAGTATAGTGGATAACATGCCCGCATACTTCTGAGGGGTACAGGAAAAAGGAATGTCCTCGGCAACTGCGAAAATGAAAGTTACAGACAGCCTGAATCATGCATAATAGGCCCGTGCACCATTGTTTGGTTTGGATAGAGTGGTTTTGAACCTGTTCTGAACAAAAAGCTGATAAAATAAAGTGATACTGAACCACCAAATGCTATTTAAACTAATGCAAAGTAGCGCAGTTCAAAAAAAAGTGTCACGAGTGGGAATCAAACGTACACCCCCAAGTTTCCAGTTTCTGAGTTACCACTTAGACCCCTTGCTCATGAACTCAGCGTGTAGAAACATGCCTCCCTGCTGCGGACTACTTGTGTAGCTTCCACAATGTTGCAACTGATGTATGAAATGGAGTTCTCTTGCATCTGGAGAGGACTCAGGTCATTTCATACACTGCTGAGGATTCTGGGATTCGTAAAAAGTTTAGCCCATAAGAGATGTGTCAATAATTTGGCAAACACGCATGATGTCTCTCTGGCATCTGAAGGCAGTTCACTTTACTCCATATACTGCTAAGGATTGAACATGTGCATGACAGTTTTAGGCAAAACAGAAACAAAACTTTTGTGCGGTCACCAGTGAAGTGTGCCATGGCAACCTTGATTGTTTTATGAGAAAGTAGTTTCATTTCAGAATGCACATTTTTAGTAAAATTTTCATGCCTTTATAAACTAAAATAAGATTGTAACTGAAAGCAATTATGTGTTGTGTGATGTCAGCAAGCGTGGAGGTGGTTTTAAAGCACCCATCTGCCTTCATTGCTCTTGCATACCTTGCAAGCCGCTGCGTTGACTCAGTGGCTATTGTGCTTGACTGATTGCCTGTAAAGAGTGGGCTTGATCCTTGCTACAGTGGCCATGTTTCGATGGAGGCAAAAGTTAGAGGCTTAGGCACTGTGCGACGTCAGTGCATGTTAAAGAGACCCAGGTAGTCTAAATTTCCAGAGCCCTCCCTCATAGTCCGCATAAAACCACACCAGCCTTATAAATGTTTTAAATGTAGCTCGCTGCATTATAGTGTCCATTTACGCTTGTGTGTTGTGGTATTTCTGCGGCTGGAAGCCTGTCAAATATTAGTCAGCTGGTCCACGTTCCAACCTCTTGAAATTATTTCATATGCTAAACAGCTGTGATGGTGACCGCAGACATATTGCCAACTGAGAAGCATAAACTCACACGTGCTTGCATATGTTTGGCATGTGCCAACACAAATGTTTATATTTTATATCCATTAACATCTGACAAGAATAGTTCAAAATAACATCCTGATATCTGCTCGTATCTGTACTCACTGCTCCATCAATCCATATTATATTAATTTACACTCGCATGCACTTGCACAGAATACCACTTGTGTGCTCTGCTCATATGCTGGTTCTAGAAGGGTATCAGCTGTTCATGATCTTTGGAGAACTTGTTTTAACGACTTCTGACTTTATCTCTGGATGAAAACATCCCCGCTGGAGGGAGTCTGCCGCATGCAGACGTTGGTGAGTGGCGACACCACGGGGTTTCCCGAGCATCCGCAGGGACATCCCCTCAGGGGGATGATGGTGAGCAATGCGCCACCACGGACACGAGCATCCACGCTTAGCTGTGCGTGTCATCGCCGTGTCCGGGGAAAAGGGGATCCTGGTGGTTGAGCCGATGCCGAGCGTTTGGACCCTTAAGGCCGCTCGGCGGAGGCAACACACCACTTTGGCACCAGCTTCCTTTAGACGGCACCCCCGGCCTGACCCGACTGGGGGAAATCGGCAGTCGCCTTTTCCTGTCCTTCGCTTTATCTTTCACTTTCCTATCTCCTTTCTCACAACTTTCCTGTATTTTCCTCTCTTCTTGGTTTTTTTCCTTTTTTTTCCTGGCGGCGAGCGTTAACCTTGTGTGGCCAACTGCCCTGAGTTGAGTCATATTTGGTCATAGTTAAGGTGTACAGCTGGCGTGGGCAGGACTTGCTTTCAAGTTCCTGTCGCGTCCCCTTGTTGGACTCCATGGTGGGTGGCTGGCACCATGACCGAAAAACTAAATTTTTTTATGGCTCCCCCCCTTTCCAAACCAGATCGCTCTCTCAAAAGAGGGCGGACCGGGGCAGCAGACTTTTTCGCGAAAAAGGAACCGAGATTCTCAAAGTTCCACGTAATCCACAGTCAAGTTGGAGAACAACATCCAGAATAATATCCCCATTAATTGTGTCCAAATGGATGACAGATACCTTGGGCTCTGGCTACAAGGTTTCAAACATGGCCAGTGGCGACTTATTGCTCGAACTGCGTGGCAGCATCCAATGCTCGACGCTTTCAAACATTACATCTCTGTCTTCGTGACTCGCCGCCGATCTCTCAACACAGTCAGAGGCGTTATCTCAGAAGCTGACTTTATCCATGTAACAGAAACTGAAATGCTTCAAGGACTCTCTGATCAAAATGTAATTGATGTCAACATGATCAAAATCCGCAAGGATAACAAGGAAATAGATACCAAACACATGGTCGTGACATTTAACACCAGAAGCTTACCCGAAACAATCGAAGTAAAACACTTGAAAGTCAATGTCAGGCACTACATACCCAATCCCCGCCGCTGTTTCAGAGGTTTGGCCATGGCTCACAGAGTTGCCGCGGCCGAAAAACGTGCGCGAAATGCGCCTCGAAAGACCATCCTTCAGAAGAATGTTATGCAGCCCTACGCTGCGCGAACTGCGAAGGAGGCCACGCTGCATACTCCAGGGCTTGTCCGTCCTGGAAAAAGGAAAAAGAAATCATCAGCATTAAGACCAAAGAAAATATTTCTTTAAAGAAGCTAGGAGGCGTTTTGCGCTTACCAACCCATTCTCCTTCAAAGCAAAACCAAACTTTGCTGATGTGGTGCGTAGGGGCGTAGCACCACACAGCACTCCGGCACCTGCAGAGGCCACTTCCACCGCGCCTGTGGCAGGGCCACTCACGCCCTAGGCAGAGACAGCGAAGGCTGCTCTGCCAACTCCAAGCCAGGGAGTGCCGGCCCATGGGTCAGCATCCTGCAGGACTTTCCCCCGTCGGGGGAGGCCTGACACTCACACATCCGCGGCTTCCCCGCAGTCGTCCAGCACCTCTTGCGAGGTGATGGACGTAACTCCCAGCCCGCCTGCCTTACAGCGGCGGAACAGCTCTCTTGAGCGGAAAAAAGACAGGGCCGCCATAACGGCCCCAGAAAATAAGCAAAACCCTTAATCGTTCCTGTCCCAAACATAAACATGGCTTTTCTAGTTCAGTGGAGCTGTAGAGGAATGTTGAGGAATTACAATGACATAAAAGATATTCTAGGGTTAATCTCGCCCGTAGCTTTACGTCTCCAGGAGACCAATCTTGATCCACAACATGCAAATATACGGAAACACTATAAAACGTTTCGACGCGATCGTGTGCAGGCAAATACACTCTGGAGGCGTCGCGATTGTCGTGCAAAGCGGCGTCCCTGCTCGAGAAATCACTCTCAAAACAAAACTTGAAGCCATTGCGGTCAGTGTCGGCAGCCATAAAACGATTTCTATCTTGTCTGTATATATTCCTCCACATTGTCATTAACAGTCCACGATTTACAACAACTTGTCAGAGAACTTGAACCGTATCTAGTAGTTGGGGACATCAACGCTCACTCCCCTTTTTGGGGAAGCAAGCGCTGTGACTCTAGGGGTCAAATAATCGAAGATTTTATCCTCACAAATAATGTATGTCTTTCAAATACAGAAAAAGCCACATACTGCTCCCCTACCTCAGGGAAAATGACCTGTTTAGATTTGTCATTTAGTTCACCTTCTGTTTTTAACGATTTTAAATGGGACGTCACTGACAACCCATATGGCAGCGATCACCTCCCTATAATAATCACTTTAACATCCCCACCGGAAATAATCCCCACAAGGCCACGGCGCTGGAAGCTCCACCTCGCCGACTGGTCACTTTTTAGAGCAAAGGCAACTTTAGAACATATAGTTTTAGAAAATCTCACCATCGACCAGATAAACGAAAAGTTGTATCGAAAAGTTGTACTAATTGTATCGTAACTGCCGCACTCACAGCTATTCCTCAGTCGTCAGGAGTGGCGCGACAAAACCATAAAGTATGGCGCACAAAAGACTGTAAAGAAGCTAAAAAGCAACAAAATAGAGCTTGGGGTAAATTCTGTAGGTATCCGACAAATGAAAATATCTTCAATTTGAAAAAGGCAAAAGGTAAAGCTCGGTATGTCCGTCGCAGTGCCGAGAAAGCTTCATGGCAGAATTATGTTTGAACTATCAACAGCCAAATCACATAAAAAAATGTGGGAGCAGGTTCGAAAAATAAACGGCAACTTTTCACCACTCACAATTCCTTTTTTAACAACACCCAGCACACAAACAAGCATAGAGGAACAGGCAGACATATTGGGGGAACATTTCACGGCAGTTTCAAGTTCATCACACTACGCGCAGTCCATTTTAAAATTCAAAAACACAGCTGGAAAACAGAGGCTCCTAACAAGTGGAGGTGCAAATGAAAAATGCAATAGTCTAATTACCCTCCAAGTAATCAATAGAGTACTGTCTGCCGGAAAAAAAGTTGCTCCAGTACCCGACCATATACATTATGAAATGCTTGCACTGCTTTCTGAGCCTGCCGTATAAGCACTTTTAAGATTCATTAACACAGTTAGGATGTTAGGGAAAATACCTGAAGCCTGGAAGAAAGCTATTATTGTACCATTACTTAAACCTAGTAAACCCCTAACCTCTCCTAGCAGTTATAGACCCATAGCTTTGACCAGTTGTCTCGCCAAATCCTTTGAAAATGTTCTTAATATAAGATTAACTTTTGTTCTTCAATCCTGTGAACTTCTTGATATCCGTCAGTGTGGATTTAAAAAGGGATGCTCCACTACAGATCACTTAGTCCGCATTGAAAATACGGTCAGAGAAGCTTTTATACACAAACAACACTGTCTTAGCGTCTTTTTTGATTTAGAGAAAGCATATGATACAACCTGGAGGTTCGGGATTCTTCAGGACTTGGCTGAGCTCGGCATCCGTGGCAGAATGCTGAACTGCATTAAAGACTTTTTGTCTAACCGCTCGTTTAATGTCCGCCTAGCCTCAACCCTTTCGAAGGATTTCATTCCGGAAAATGGAGTTCCTCAACGGTGAATTTTAAGGACAACTCTCTTCGTTGTAAAAACGAATTATATTAGGAAAATAATCCCAAGGTCCGTTATGTATTCAGTGTATGTTCATGATCTTCAGATAGCGTGCACATCTTCTAATATGTCTACATGCGAACAACAAGTACAGCTTACAATCAACAAAATGGCAACATGGGCAGACAAGAATGGTTTCCAGTTCTTACCACATAAAACAGTGTCCTTACTTTTTTCACTTAAACGAGGCTTGCACACAAATTAAACATTACATCTAAACCAAACCGAACTGCCTTTAAAAAATGAACACAAATTTCTAGGCATCACTTTCGACAAAAAACTTACTTTCCTGCCTCACATAAACGCACTGAAAAAGAAAGCGTTCCTAGCACTCAACATACTGAAAGTCCTTTCATGCAAACACTGGGGTTCTGATGGGGTATGCCTTCTACAGATTTATCGCTCTGTAGTACGTTCCATTCTAGATTATGGTTGCATAGTGTATGGATCAGCAAGGCCGTCGTACTTGAAGCGACTGGATCCTGTGCACAAGTTGGGATTGCGTCTTTCAACTGGTGCTTACAGGACGTCACCCATAAAAAGCCTTTACGTAGAAACCAATGAACCACCACTTGCAGACAGACGAACAATGCTCACATGCTCATACATTTTAAAGATCCTTTCCCAGCCTAAACACATCTGTTACCCACTCGTTACAAAGTGTCCATCTCGAACACTATTTACCAACAAACCTCTAGCAATCAGACCACTTCTTCTCCGCTTTGAAGAGAAATGCCAAGAACTAGACATAATGAACGCATTGCCGAGTATTGCCCGCAAACCTTATCCACTCCCGCCTTGGTACTGCCTACCATCTGTGTGCGACTTCACATTAACACAATTTCGGTAAAAACACACACCGCATGACCAGATATTACAAGAATATTTAGCACTGATCGAAAAATACGAAGAATACGAAGCATTTTATACCGATGGCTCAAAATCAGCACACTACGTTGGAAGTGCTGTGGTTCGGAATAATTGGGAAGAAACAGTACGGCTACCTGAGTGTGCATCCATTTTCACCGCCGAGTGTTACGCAGTCTCAGTGGCGTTAGAAAAAATAATAAATGAGAACATTCAGAATAGTATCATTTACACTGATTCTCTTAGCATACTAACCTCACTTCACCATAGAAACGCAGTCGCGCCAATAATCGGTGATATCATACACAACATAACAAGCGCCACAATACATGGACAAGACAAAATTTTGCTGGGTTCCCAGCCACATTGGAACCATTGGCAATGAGAAAGCGGATGCATGTGCTGCGAAAGCTCGGAACAAACAAATAAAGAAAGTTAACATTCCCTACAAAGATGGCATGAAGTTAGTACCGTATAAGATCAGAGATAAATGGCAGTTTGAATGGAATATTGAAGGTAATAATAAGCTCCAATTAATAAAACCCTTGATAGAAGAATGGAAGTCATGCTCCCATCAACAACGTTTCATGGAAGTTATATTATGTTATCTCCGTTTTTGGACACACACATCTCACACACAACTTCCTACTCACAAAAAATAAATAAACGTGTTTGCGAGCAATGCGGACATGAACTCACCGTAAGCCACATACTACTCTCATGCACAAAACTTGAATCACTAAGGAAAAAATATTTTGCTACATTTTACAAAGAACATATTCCATTTCATCCAGCATTGATTTTAGCGGAACATGCACCTGTTGGTATGGTTGATGTTTTTAGCTTTTTAAGGGAAGCCGGTGTACTGCAAAAACTGTGCTGTTCTGACCCTGTGCTTCTCTCCTCAGATCGATACGCCTCAGCCCCTTTCTCAGTCCTGAGAAGGAGGCTGAGGTCTCTATCTTAGTTGTTGGGAGCCTCGAGATCCTTGCCAAGCCAAAGACGTTCACGGAGGTTAACCAACTTTTAAAAGCTTCTGCAAAGAGCCATTTTTAATGTGTTTGTCTTTCATCAACTAGGTAATGAAAATAACTTTTAGGCCCTTTACACCACCGTTTTTATACACTTTGTTTTCAAAGTTTGCCCAAGCCAATTTTTCTAAACCTTGTTCTTGGCGCATGATAGCCTTAGCCGCTTATGCGCCATTAAACACAACACACACTCGAGTAGCATCGAACTCACAGTTGTACATGAGACAATTTTTTGAAAGCCAGTTCTGTTGTGATCTTCGTTTTTTTACATCTTTAAAGAAAAACAAGCCGTAATTGTTGTTTCTAGGCTTGCTTCGCTCTTTAGGCAGCGCTGCAAATGGATAGATGAAAATTAGGACCGTCCTCTTAGGCACAGGGTGCGGGCACTTGCCACCATTCTCAGACTTTTTTCTTTGTACTCCTTTTGGCAGTCTTTCAGGCTTGATAATATTAACTATATATTTACAGGTTTCTTTAAATACAAATCCAGTTGAATTATGTGTTTTACCACTATATAATCTTGCACCTATATCCATACGACGCTGCCCTGCTTTTGAGCCACTAATCTTCCAGTTGCTTTTTGTTGATGTCAGCTGTAGATTCAGTCATATCACGTTTGTTGTATCTAAGCCCTAGGGCCTCAGGAAGAGTGGTTCTTACTCTCTGCATTTTTCACGTCTTTAAAAGCTCGGCAGGTATTTCTCAGTCTTGGTTTCCTGCATACGTACTGGAAAGCTTTCTATTGCTTGTCTGCCGCCGTGACTCTGCCGCCGCTGTTTCTGTACAAGTATTTGGATGCTTAGCTGCACACCTGTTATTGTCTAATTCTCTCAGGTTTTCTCATAGGCTGATTTACCCTTAGCTTCCCAAAATACTTCAGACGATACCCAGCTGGCCAACAGCGCTTCCATGCAGCATTTATTGGTTTCAACTGCAATACAACCACATCATCTACTAAGGGAGCTAAGTGATGCATACCACTGTGGCGGGAATTCCGGAGGACCTCATGCATTGAAGACTTTGCTGCATGGAGCGTATGCCACAGAGAAAGGAAAATACCTTGCTTGAATATGTATGCATTGTGGGAGAACCAGAAACATATATTCTTCTGTTACTTTCGCATACAGCCCCAGCATGCAGACAGAACTACTGAGATGGGTTCTACCGCTTGGTGAGGATATAACTTTATACGCAAAGATACGACTTGTACTGCCTAGCCGCTTCTCTTTGTTTGTCGTTAGATTGCAAAATAAAACATTCAAAACTTCAGTGTAGCATACCTCTTGATTAGCCTAATGAGTTGCTGTCATGGCATATGGAAAACAAAACGAGAGGCATAGCACCTATAATTTTCCTCCGCTGGGATGTGTCGAATACGAGCAAACGGTATTCTATTTGTAATAATGACGTAGTGGAGAATTAAGGGCAAGTAATGCACTGGACAGAGACGTGACTCTCTTCCAAAAGAATAGAGCATGTGCCAAGAGAAAGAAAATGCAGAGAAATACAGAGATCTAATAACCAGCGTCGCGGGCACTGAAAGTCTACAGTCGTTCTACAGGCGTCTACAGTCGTTCGCTCCAACAAAGTACACTGCTCAGTTGCCTTGTTCGCCCCACGTTCGTGTGCCAAAATATGGGGTCACTCCGCGTCCAGCCGGCCGGGAAGGCGAGCTTCCGTGCCGGCTACACGCAGGCGTTTCTCGTAAGCGACTCGTGTCCCCAACCCGTGGCGCAGAGTCACAGCCACGGCGGGATCGGATGAAATAGGCAACGACAGAGTACGCTAGGAAACAGTTTATTTACCTAGCGCAAGGGAAAGCACACTGTGGAAGAATGTTCTATCCGATAAAAGGTTCAGTAGCTTACCAAGTCGTCGTCGACCGGAGTGTAGTCGTCCAGGAGGCGGGGGCAGGCAGGGGGTCCGTCGGAGGGGCAACTCGCAGGATCGCCGCGGCAGGAAAAAGAGGCTTCCCGCCGTCCGCTGCTCCCTTTTAACCCTCCGACATTCCCCCCTACCGGTCTAGTGCGTACCCGTGACGTCACGTCCGAGATAGGCATGAGAAGAGTGGCCAGGTGCCCTCTCTCCCCATGCCTGGCGGCATGCGCGCTAGTCACGTGACTCGGCGCGGGGGCGGTGAGGGATATTTGTATATCCCACATCCTCCCCTCCTTAATAAGCCTCCCGAACAGAGAAGCAGGCGCAACGTTACTTTATCTTCTCCGCCATCCAGGGATCGAAGTTCTTTGGCTCCCGCCGGTGCACTTGTTGACGTCCGCGCCACGCCCGCACCGATCAGCTGGTCCGAAGGCTTGGCCACCCACGTGATGCCGATGTCGAAAGGTGGATCGCCATCGGTCGCCGTCTTCCGATTACCCGCTTTTGCACCGCTCCGGTGAAAGTGGTTGACCGCCTCCTTGGCCCCAGCTTCGAGGGCTTCTAGGCCAGGTCCGTGGCTGCGCCGCCCTGAGAGGCTGGGTCGGGTGGCCTCAGGGGCGAGCGCCGCGGCGCTTCCGCAGTAGAGGCCGCGGCTGGGCTGCCCTGGCATGCCTGGTTAGCTGGCGAAGGCCCAGGGCTGAAGTGATAATGGGGGTCTCGGCAGCCCTCTCTGTTTTTGGCCAGCTTGTTCTTGGGTAGGCGGCTGCGGCGGTGTACAGTCGGCAGGCGGGCAGCTCTGACGCGATGTGGCGGGTGGCAGGGGTGGCCAGGGTACAGCAGAGCGGCGGCTGCAGGTAGCGGGCTGGGCGTAGCGACGGGCCATGGGCGCGGCGCGTTGCCGAAGCTGTATGGTGGCTTCTAGTTGGTGGTAGTGATGAACGATGTCGTTCTGATGCGCCCTGCTTCTTTTCCATCTGCGCTGAAAAAGGTCAACACAATGTAGCCAACTCCAGCAGCTCGTGCTACGTAGCTGTTCGGCCCTCTCGAGAGTCATGAGGGTTAACGCAAGTAAGTCTTACGCAACACTGATCGGCATGAGCGGCCCGTACGTTCGTGCATCTAACGAGACTGCGTGTCGGCTTGCGCTCTCGCTCCAGTCCGCGCAGGCAGATTTTATTTCTGCCTACGGCGCAAGTTATAGCGGGACGCGGAATTCGCCAGCTGATCGCAGCGCTCGTTTTCCGACTGCGGCGCGGGTCGGGCTGTGTCCTGGACCCACTCATCTCGCTGCACCTAACGTTTCAAGTCGCATACGTGCACCGGTCCGCCAGTCGGTTTCGACCGCAAGTCCTCTAACCTGTAAACGAGCGAGGAAAGCTTCTCTCGCACGCGGAACGGCCCGATCCATTTCTGCGCCAACGAGGCCACGAACTGCCTTTTAGCATCGCTCAGAACGTGTTGGCGCCGAAGCACCAGATCGCCCACTTCGTAGTGAACATCCCGGTGCGAGCGGTCGTACTGTGCTTTCTGCTGCGCCCTAGCAGTACTCAGGTTGCGGCGAGTCTTGCGTAAGGCCTCCGTCATCTTAGCGCGCAGCTGCGTCGCTTATTCAGCTCGTGCTGACGAAGTGACTGGCGTCTTCCTGCTGTCCGTTAGAACCCGGTCCATCGGATTTAGCAGCTCTCTACCCAGATTGAGAGAAGACGGCGCATACCCAGTCGAGCGGTTAACGGTCGAACGCAAAGCGAACGCGATCTCCGGCAGATAGGAGTCCCAATCTTTGTGCCTCTCAGAGTACGCGACAAGCATGTGCTTGATGTTGCGGTTGACTCGTTCCGTGGAGTTCGACTGAGCATAATAAGGTGGTCGTTTTCTTGTGCTTAATGCGGAGTGCAGCGCACGAATCTACGAACACCTTCGTAGTGAAGTAGGACGCGTTGTCCTTTATCAGCTGCTCTGGGAAACTGAACCTGGTGAATATGTCCATCAGCTTCTCCATGATCACCCGTGCCGTCAGCTTTCTAAGGGCAAAAAGTTCAACCCACTTGCTGAAGTGATCCGTGACCACCAGCAAGAAATTGTTCCTACTCAGTGTCGTGGACTACGGTCCCGTTATGTCACACGCCGCGATTTGCCAGGGAGTCTGGCTGTTAATCAGCTGTATGAGGCCGGGCGGCCGTCCACCCCGGGGCTCCGCGCTTTGGGTACATGGCACAAGCGGGCGTAGCGTGTTACGTCCCTTTTCATACCAAGCCAGGTAGCAAAGCGACAGAACTTAAAGTAAGTCTTGGGGCCGCTTGCATGCCCAGCGATGCACGAGTAATGAAAGTAACGTAACAGTGCCGCTCTCAACACTAGCGGTATCACCACCTTCAACGCCTCGCTTGTGTCGTTCTCGGAGGGGATATACCTCAGCAGGACGCCGCTAGAATCCAGCAGATAAGAATCCAGCGCGCTCACAACACTACCAGCTGTTTCGAAGCGCTCCGCACCGACAGCAAAACCAGCTGTCCCCGTGTGCGCGGCGACCCGGCTGCCCGGCTGCCCGGCTCCCGCAGCCCATCGAACACTTTTCGACAAAACGGATCCATCTGCTGAGCTTTGAGCAGCTCCTTTCTGCTGAACACGATCCCCACGGAACTCGCGTAGTCCACGTGGTTCACGCTCTCGCCCGGGATTAACGGTCGGTCCGCGTCCCTTACATCGGCTACGGCTGGGGACTGTCCCCCACTCTCTCTTTCTGTCGGGCGGTCGGTCGCGTGACCTTCCTTGCTCTGGACAGGCGCTCGCGAGAGTGTGTCAGCCACGGCGTTGTTCTTCCCTTTGCGGTAGCGCACGGCAAAGTCGTAACGCTGCAGCAACAGGGCCCAACGAGCCAGGCGGCGGCTGGGTTCGCTGAGTGGTCTCAGCCATGTGAGCGCCATGTGATCCGTCTCGATCACAAATGCCACCCCGTCGACGTAGTAGTCGAACTTCCGCAGAGCAAAAACTATCGCGAGACATTCCTTCTCTGTCACCGAGTAGTTCCTCTCTGCGGCGTCAGTGAACGGGTCGCGAACGCTACCGGTCGGAGGACGCCTTCATGCTCCTGAAGCAACACTGCTCCTAAGCCCAGGTCGCCTGCGTCTGTTTGAATCGCAAACTCCCTGTTTAGGTCAGGTAGCTGCAACTCAGCCGTGTCCGCGAGCACCTTGGTGAGGTTGCGCAGTGCAACCTCTTGCTCGTGACCCCAACTCCAGTGCTCGCCCTTTTTCAAAAGCTTTGTCAAAGGTGCCTGCAGCGCTGCGCAATCTGGGATGAACTGGCGATATATTTCGCCATTTTCAGGCAGCGTCTGCGACCGGCTATATCTGACGGCCTCGGAAACTTAAGCAAAGCCGCGAGTTTATCCTCGCACGGCAGAATGCGGCCTTTGTCGATCGTGAACCCCAACAGTGTTATTGGGGTCGCGGCGATCTGCGCCTTCTTCGGTTTCAAAGTGATTCCCGCCGACCTCAGCCTCTCTAGGACGTCCCTAAGTGGCGCAGTTGTTTCTCGAATGTGTTTGAGTAACCACGATGTCGTCTAGGTATGCGAGCGCATGTTGCCACTTCGCATCTCCCAGAACACGCTCCATTAGGCGCTGATAAGTAGCAGGTGCTCCTACCAAGCCAAAATACATTCTCTTGAATTGGAAAAGACCTCTGTGACAAGTGAAAGCAGTTTTCTCCTTATCACGCTCATCCATTTCAACCTGAAAGTATACGCGGCTAGCGTCGAGCGTAGTAAAGTACTTTGCGCCACCTAGGTTGGACACTAGAGAAGAAATGGTTGATAAAGGGTACGCATCCTTTCTCGTAACCTCATTCAGTCTGCGGTAGTCCACGCAAAGCCGATATGTATTGGCTTTCTCTGGAACTAAGACTACCGGGAAGCCCCATGGGCTGTTAGACCTCTCAGCAACGCCAGTGTCGATAAGTTCGTCTAAGGCGCCGTCTAGTGCTTTTCTCTTAGCCAAGCTAATTGGTCTAGCATTGCACTTCCAAGGCAGTGCATCACCCGCGTCTATTCTGTGCCTTACTAGTGTAGTGAGGCCAGGCCGGTCCGTGAATGTCGCGTTGCATTCGTAGAACAGAGATGACAAACGTGCCTTCTCCCTCTCCGATACGCTGTTCACCTCCGACAACAAAGGGTGCATTGCCCTCCCTGGCAAGGCAGAACAGCTTTCTACCGCGACAGCATTCTTTGTGGGCCCTCTCTCAGCGGCGACTGGCCGCTCGCATGCCGGTTCTCGGGCCGGCGGGGGTGATTTTCCACGGTCTCCCCCAGCTTGCGTCGCGTTCGGAGCCTGCGAGGCCGCGGGCGCTTTCGCGAAAAGCTTCAAGGCGCCGGTGGTGCGCTCTCGATAGCCTCCGCTGGTTATGTCTATCACAATGCCTGTCTTGGCTAGGAAGTGTCGTCAAGAATTACAGGAACGGATAAAAAGGGAAGATGAACGAGGCGTTGTCGCCGCACGCGTCTTTCCCAGCGAACCACTATCCTAGCTGCACCGCTAGATTGCGCTGTGCCGCTCGCGAGGCGAAAAGTGGTATTGCACTCTCTCAACCGGATTTTGTTCTGGCGGAGATGGTTTAGCACCTCGTCACCGAACAAAGAAGCGCTTTCCCCTGTATCAAGAAACGCGGTGAATTTCTTTCGAGCTATCGTTAGCTCAATGAACGGCGCTGGCAAGTCAACAGAACTTCCTACACGACATGCCAAAGGCGCTAATAAACCGGGGTTCTGTGTGTACGCCGCGCGGAGTCGAAGGTCGATCAGCGGTGGCTGTGGCCGTTTCCCGACCGCGTTTGCTCACGGGCGGGAAGGCGGCCACAGTCGCGGGCGAAGTGCCCCGGTTGGTGACACCAGTACCAACGGTTGCTCGGGCTCCGACGGGCTAGGCGCTCGTCGCCACGTTCCGGTCGGTCGTCTCGATCGCGATCTCGCGGTGCGGACTGTGGGGGCCGCTCGTGCGGCCACGTGTCGGCCTTGCGATCTCGGCTACGTGTGTTCCGCTCTCCGGCAGGGTGTGCTGTTCGCAACGCGTAGCTGAATGGGTCAAAAGCGTGGTCGGACAATTCCCAACCCCTCAGGACACGCTCGTCAGCAAACTGTGCTGTCGCTTCAGCTCTATACGGACTACGCCCTGAGGTGCCATTCCACGAACAGCGCGGCTCAAGTGACTGCGATGCGGGTGGCGGTGGCCGGTACGCTCGCGCTGAGAGGATGTCTCCCTGAATGCGCTTCGCCTCAGCTGCTAGTTCGTCCAGATCTCTAAACCTGCCTCCTCTCAGGTAGGCCGCGAAAGTCGGGTGCGCTTGTCGTGTGACTTGCTCAACTTTCTCCGTGTTTGTGGCGCGAGGGTCAGCGAGGCGATACAGTTCGTCCATCGCTCGGACGTACTCTAACAAAGACTTGTCGGGGTGCTGGGTGCGGAGTTCCAGCTCTCTCCTGAAACGCCACTCGTAGTTCAGGGGAAGAAATTCGTCGCGAAGGCTTGCGCTAAACTCCTTCATTGTCCTCGCTCGGTGTCCGGTTAGTCGGTACCAGCGGGCCGCTTGCTCGATCAAAGAAACAGGCACAACACGCGAGAGCAGTTCGGCGTCTGCGATTCCTGTCGCTTGCTGATAATGCAACAGACGGTCGAGGTACTCATTAGCCCCGGTTCTGTCATGGTACCCTGTGTGAGTAGGTACGTCTATCCTAACACGGGGTCCCTGGGCCGGGGCTTGCAAATTGTTTTGCAACATACCCGCTAAGCTCTGCACAACTTGCACCGCGTTCTGCAAGAGCACCTCGAATGACTGCGGACTAACGCCCCCGGAGTTGGGCGCAGCCGCTGATGGCGTCGAATGAGGAGGCCTAGGTGCCTCATTGTTCGCACCACGGAGCGGCGAGGTGCCCGATGTGGAGCCCTCCGTACCAGGCCTAAGTCCTGCCGACGCGCCCGGGGATGCAACTCGGCTATTCCGCGTGGAACACTCAAGATTTACACCTTCTAAAGGCAAGTCAAGTAGGGAGCCCTCGCTCTGTGCCGCTAGCTCTGACAGCATCAACAAAGACTGGAAGTCAAGCCTATCAGCTGTCATCCTTTGTTAGGGCGTCTACAGTCGTTCGCTCCAACAAAGTACACTGCTCAGTTGCCTTGTTCGCCCCACGTTCGGGTGCCAAAATATGGGGTCACTCCGCGTCCAGCCGGCCGGGAAGGCGAGATTCTGTGCCGGCTACACGCAGGCGTTTCTCGTAAGCGACTCGTGTCCCCAACCCATGGCGCAGAGTCACAGCCACGGCGGGTTCGGACGAAATAGGCAATGACAGAGTACGCTAGGAAACAGTTTATTTACCTAGCGCAAGGCAAAGCACACTGCGGAAGAATGTTCTATCCGATAAAAGGTTCAGTAGCTTACCAAGTCGTCGTCGACCGGAGTGTAGTCGTCCAGGAGGCGCCGGCAGGCAGGGGGGTCCGTCGGAGGGGCAACTCGCAGGATCGCCGCGGCAGGAAAAAGAGGCTTCCCGCCGTCCGCTGCTCCCTTTTAACCCTCCGACATTCCCCCCTACCGGTCTAGTGCATAGCCGTGACGTCACGTCCGAGCTGGACATGAGAAGAGTGGCCAGGTGCCCTCTCTCCCCAAGCCTGGTGGCATGCGCGCTCGTCACGTGACTCGGCGCGGGGGCGGTGAGGGATATTTGAACGTGCTCCTTCGACATTCACAAAGGTTGCGGGATATACAAAGGGAAATGCCACTATCCTTCCAAGGAAAGTATTCTGCGACAAGAGTAAACCTAGATGCAACAGAAACTAAATGTCAGGCAGCCAGCTCACTGACACTGCTGTCAGCAACATTTTCATCATAGAAATCAGCGAACACCTTCAAAGGGCTGATTTGCATCTCACCCGACGGAACAGTGACCGCTGTCTCTAGTTTGTTACCAGGATCCATTTCTGACAAATAATGTGTGAGCAAGAGTGGTTTCTCGGCCCTTCCTTTCGGTGATGGTGATTATGTCATGGCGGACAAAGGTTTCAAGATTGAAGAAATACTCGAGCAAATTAACGTGGCCTTGAACAACCCGCCTTTCCTCAGAAGAGGTGAGTTCAGTGAAGAAGACGTGAACGAAACGGAGGAAATAGCATCCCTGCGGATACATGTTGAGCGGCGCATACAGCACTTCAAAAGTTGTCACATCTTTGATAGGCTCATACCGCTTTCTCTGGGCCCCATCATAAACGAAATGTGGATTGTATGTGCTATCCTAACTAACTTCCAGTATCCGCTGGTGCAACAAGGTGTTGTGTGAATGTTTCACAAATCTGCTCCTGCTACAATAAAAGGCCAGCTTTGCTTTGCTCTCTTTTTTTCGGAGCCTTGATTTTATGTTTTATGTGACTGCAAATAAGTGGTGCTTGAAAACTGACACTGAATTTTGTGAATAGGGTAGCTGTACAGCCCATTACCGTCTTCATACAACCATGACATTCTTCATTTACGCGGACATTAAAGAGGAAGACAAAGGCTGCAGGACTCAGCATACAGAATACAATGTGCATGCCAGAAAATCTGAGTTATGAGCAAATGCACCAATTTCACATTACATATTGACACAAGAACTGAGCAATATAGATGTCAGTGCTCGATTTCGTCATTCACCCAGGTAAAGCAACAAGGTCTGGGTGGTCTCCTTCATGCTTTGTCGCTTGGTTACCAGAGAAGCACACTACGGAATTCTGGCATGAAAAACCCAGTTTGGCACATTAGGAGTTTTACGACATAACAGTGCAACAATAAACAAGAACAAATGGAAGGATGAGGTTGTATAGACAGGCATATAAAGGTTGAAGTCACCAGTGCCACAAAGAGTGACATGAATGTTAGCAGTGACTCGGACACTCCAAACCGGTTGCTGGATATCCATTGAACCGACGGAACAAGTATTTGTGCGGGCACGGAGCACAAATGAATATTTGTAGGATTCCCATGTATTTTTCAGTGTTGAATAAATATTTCGTCATGCTTGTCATCTCCATCACATAACAAAAACTATTCTATTCCCTGTCACATAAGACACACCCCAGAGTACAGACACCAAACTTTAGTTGCTATGTTTTCTTTATGGTTGGTACCACACTAGTAAATTGCGATTACCATGTGGTACTCGCTAACGCTTTCTGGCTCTTGAGGCAGGCTTACTTTAGTCCTACAGTGAATGAAATGAGAAAGCAAATTATGCTGAAGTTTTCATGTCTCACAAGAGCTATACGAGAGCTATACGGTGGCTCAATGGTTGTGATGCTCGGCTCCTGACCCCAAAGACGCGGGTTCTATCCCGGCCGCGAGGCGGAATTTCTTTGGAGGCGAAATTCTAGAGGCCCGTATACTGTGCGATAGTGCAAGTTAAAGAACCCCATGTGTTCGAAATTTCCGGAGCCCTTCACTACGGCGTCTCTCATAGCCTGAATCGCTTTGGTACGTTAAACCCCATAAACCAAACCAAACCTGAATGAAATGAGAAAGCAAATTATGCTTAAGTTTTCATGTCTCACAAGAGCTATACTTTACTCACAAAGAAAGAGGCGAAAAGCATGCAAAAATTTGGTGTCTACATTCCTTTAACTTTATTGATACGAGGTGGCAAGCCAAAGAACAGGACACGATGGCAGACGAAATACAATTTTAATGGCCGCGGGCCTTAAGGGAGTTTCGAGGCCATGTATGGCAACAGCACAGAAAAAAGTCAAGTTTTCGTTTTGCAACAGCCCAATCTTGAGCAGAAAACGTGATGTGGTCAGTGATCAAAAACTGTTCAGAAAACACAACAAAATCGGTCCCCGATAAACCAGATAAAGCCATCTGGCCAAGGACCTGATGGTAGTAGTCATGGCCGTTGTCCAGCCTAAGCACACCCTTGCTGTCTTTCTTGAGGCAGTGTCAATCCCCCATATCGTCGGGAGTTTTCCCCTTCAAACTGTACGGGCACTTCACCTCAAGAAGGTCATGTGAAGGAGTTTCACACGGGCGCAGACCAGCCTGTCCGGTGAAGCTCCCAGCCATGGACACGAAGCTGTGCTTGGTGTCTCGAAACGTTTGACAGCCATTACGTCAAGATGTGACGACACTGAAAATAGGATGCGGCGCTCCAATCTACTCTTCTTTGGGGTAGATGATGACGAACAGGAAGAGTGGGCAATGTCTGAAAATAAAGTAATTAATCTCTGCTGGGATAAACTGGGTATCGCTACAACTGGCCAACAATTTGAACGAGTTCACAGACTGGGCAAATACGATTCTGAAAAGCAGCGGCCTATTATAGCTAAGCTCACGTATTTTAAGGACAAGGAACGCATCCTATCTTTTGGGTATAAACTGAAAGGAACAAATTTTGCCATTCGTGAAGATTTTTCACTTACAACACGAAAAGCCAGGGCAAAGCTGATTCAGTTCGCAAAAACGCACAAAATGAAATTCAAGCTATCGGTTGACAAGCTACGTATGGATTCAAAAACATATGTTTACGACGTCGCTACTGACTCAGTCATCCTGTCTGATCGGTAGCCACTACCCATCTCTTGTGCTCGCAACTATCAAAAACCTAAACCAGCCGCCGTCTCTTCACCTTTATCAATTTCATTTGCTAACATCAGAAGTATCCTATCAAAGCGCGCTCTTGTCACATCTTTTCTGGAGGACAGTGATCCTGACGTTATCGTATTCACTGAAACGTGGCTGCACCCCGATATCGGTGATCATGAAGTTATTTCAGCCTCCAGTCCATTCAACATATACAGGCGTGATCGCCCGCATAGGCGAGGGGGCGGAGTTCTATTAGGTATAAGGAAATCAGTTGCTTCCTTTGTTATTGATACCGATTCGGATCTCGAAATAATCTGGGCAGCAAGCATGATTTCTTCTAGAAAACTTCTAATAGGTAACTGCTACCGAGCCCCAGATTCCGACAATTCTTTTTTAAATAAACTTCATGACAGCATGGCTAAGGCGTTTCAGCTCTTTCCAGCCGATATCACTTATCTATTTGGGGATTTTAACTTTCCGCAGATTGACTGGACAGAGCTCTCATCCCCTTGTAATGCCTCATTAAGATTCATAAACATGACTTTAGATTTTAACCTATTTCAAGTAGTTACCAAGCCCACCCGTGGCTCCAATATACTAGATCTCATCTTTACAACAGCCCCTGAAACAGTCGGTAACATTTCATACTTAGATGGATTTAGTGACCATGATTTGCTTCAAGTGACTATTAACATTCCGCTTCCCTTCACTGGAGTCACAAGAAAGCAAATTCGCGATTACAACAGAGCTGATTATGCCCTTATTAACACCGAACTCGAAGAGTTTGCCGACAAAATACTACTGCCTTTCTTTCAAGATAGGTCAATCAATGATAATTGGATTCTCTTCCGAGAAAAGCTGTCAGAATTAGTAGCCAAATACGTCCCGCTCATCACTATAACTAATGATAAATCCAACCCTTGGTTCACGAAACTCCATCACAGAATGAGAAATAAGAAAAAACGGCTGTACAAAAATGCAAAGGGCGTGAGTTCTCCAAGTGCTTGGAATAAATACAAAAACTATCTAAACACTTACTGCTCTGCTATTTGCGACGCTAAAGATAAATATTATTCACAAGACCTTCCAGCACTGCTCAAGAACAATCCCAGCAAGTTCTGGAAGGTAATAGGTCGGCGTAACATTAGTAACGATATTTCAATACATGACAACAACAACATTCCCTACTCTGATGCTGACAGCGCAACTGCATTTAACTCATTTTTCACATCTGTATTCACTAGAGAAGACAGTTCCTACATTCCTTGCGTGCCCGATTTTGACTACCCATACATGGCTCCGATTGATATTACTCTCGAAGGCATAACCCGAATGATCACTAACCTGAAAGTGTCTTCTTCATGTGGCGTCGATGAAATTAATTCCAAAATATTAAAGAACACCCTATCCGCGTCTAGTAACATCTTACTTCATATCTTTCGCCAGTCATTATTAACAGGCATGCTTCCGAATGACTGGAAAATAGCAAAAGTGGTACCAGTTTACAAAAGTGGCAATAAACATGCGCGTTAAAACTATCGCCCAATTTCTCTAACATGTATCTGCTGCAAGATGCTCGAGCACATTATTGCGTCTCATATTTACGGTCACTTGGAATCTGTTCATTTCTTTTTCCCCAATCAGCATGGCTTTAGGAAAGGCTTTTCATGTGAATCACAGTTATTCGAATTCACTACTGACCTTCATTCGAACATGAACAACAACTTACAATCTGATTGTGCATTCCTCGATTTCGCAAAAGCATTTGATCGTGTCGCTCACTGTCGCTTAATATCTAAGCTTTCGGCGCTCAAACTAGATGCCCTAACTTTGTCATGGCTCCGTAATTTTCTTTCGAATCGGCAACAGTTCACAGTCATTAATAATCACTTATCTCCTCTTTCTGATGTTACGTCAGGTGTGCCACAAGGGAGCGTCCTTGGTCCCTTACTTTTCTTAATTTACATAAATGACCTGCCGTGCAACATTTCATCCCGCATACGAATATTTGCTGACGATTGTATTGTATACCGATCCATAAAGAGTACTGACGACCACATTTCACTTCAAAGTGACCTGGATTTAATTCATGATTGGTGTAGAACATGGCTAATGACCCTAAATGTTTCCAAGTGTAAAATAATCTCTTTTTCTCGAAAATCGGCAAACTCTTACTTCCCTTACCACATTAATAACAACATATTAGGTCGGGCTACTCAATACAAATACTTAGGCGTTCACTTCTCACCGAACTTTTCTTGGACTGCTCACATAACCACCATTGCTGCCAAAGCTTCACGATCATTAGGTTTCCTGCGCCGCAACTTACAAAACACTACAGCTAATGTGCGTAAACAAGCCTATATAACTTTTGTTAGATCTCAGCTCGAGTATGCGTCTTCCATCTGGTCTCCTCACCAAAAGTACTTAATTGACATGCTAGAAGCAATCCAAAATAGGGCTAGTCGATTTATTTCACGAAATTATAGTTTTCAATCAAGCGTTACCCAAATGAAGCTGGAACTTTCTCTCCTTCCATTAAGAACTCGTCGAGACATAGCCCTTTTATCTCTGTTTCACAAATTAATCCATGCCACTCAGTCACCTTTATCGCACCTGCAACGACCCTCTTATTCATCAACCAGATCGCACAATAACCTCAACTACACGCGCATTTATGGCAGTACTCACGCCTTTAACTTTTCTCCGCTCCCACGTGCTATATGTCTATGGAACGATCTTCCAAACTGCATTGCATCGCATCGCAACCACGGCACGTTTCATAATCATCTGGTCAAACATTATATAGATAACACCTAGCACGTTTTCTTTGCCCGAGTCATGCCTGTTTTTTTTTGTTTTTTTTGTCACACCCTGTTTATCAGCCCATTCGCCTTCCTGTGTATTTGCTCATGTTCTTTTTTTTCCCGTTACTATTATGTCGTATTTATATTCTATTTTTTATTTAATGTTTTTCTGCATGTATTTTGTACTGTCGTGATAATTTGTAATCAGCTTTTAGAATGTAACAGTGTTTGTTTCTACGCATTTTTGGTTTCTTCTAGCTACTGTTGCACATATATATTGCTCCCCCCTTACTCAATGCCTCCCTGGAGGCCTGTAAGGTACCTGTAAATAAATAAATAAATAAATCCACTCCGAAAGGCCTAAACATCATGACCCCTGGCTTTCATCACAGCCACGTACGGTTGCACAGCCGGCTGCTCATTCGTAATGCCGTACTCTTCCCACTTAGAGTTACTGATCAATTCGCTCTCGCCCTACCATAAGCTTGCCATCCCGGTTAGCTCAATTGGTAGAGCGACTGCTCCGGTGTGGCGGTGGTTCCGGGTTCGAACCCCGGACCAGGACGAATTTTTCTTTAACTACGAAGTTTCTGAGAAAGCTGTACAGCTTTCCTTTGTAGCCGTATGGCTGCGCTTGGGTGGATGCCAATGAGTAATTACTCCCTTATTACCTGCAATAACAGCATAAAAGAGCAAGCCAACATTTCACTTTCATCTCAAGAGGAACTTTCACCTAGAACAGAGCTGGGTGTGCTCGCCTGATCTACAGCAATTAATCAAAGAACCGTTCGCACTGTATTGTAGGGCAGTCGGCAAATCAAATATTGAAGATAAAAGAACACATGCTGTTCTGAACCTGACTTGGTGTATATCCACAGCAAAGAAGCAAATGCTCTCTCTCCAAAGGTGGCCCTCCAACTAATGGAATCCACTGATTTTACTACATCATGACATTCCACTATTATAAAAAAACCAGCAATCATGAAATTAGCCACAAATACTCATTTTCACAATTCTCTGACCAAACAGATTTTTTTGGCTGTGAGGAGAGTAGAGCGCAGCTTAACCACGAGCTCTTTCTTATTCTATAAGCACAGCCCAGTGTCCAATGTGACGACACCCTTTGACCTCTTTTTGAAAAGGTTTATAAAGGGCAACAATGATTTCTATTTCAGACGTCCACGTATTTTGCTGAAATTCTTATGGTGAGCTCTTCAGGCAAACTTCTGTAGGCCATGTCATATGGTCCACACCTGTTGATATTCCTTCATTTTCTGAAGGAAAAAAATTTTGTTCTTTGGTCATTTCCAATAAACACTGATTAAATTTATCACTCGTGGTCACCTGTTGAGCTATTCGACGAACACATAGGAGGCTTCACAGCACTACCCATGATGCCATGTGTTGTTTGAAATTCACTTTCCGTACTTTAAAAAACAAGACCTCACTTACTGAACAGCCCTGACACGGGACAAATCCTTGTCTGCGGTAAGGTTCTGCAGGCCATTCTCTGTCCACATAGGGCGCTTGACCACAACCCCAAATGACCAAGCAGCCAATCAATGGACGCGGGCTTACTGCTGCCTCGTGTTTTTTGCTAGGTCGATGGCCTCCTCGCTGGATACTTGCAAAGCCTGGAAATAAAACATATTGCCGCGAATCTTTGTAGCGTTTGTTGGTTGTGTTTATTTGGTCATGCTTCAAGGCTGCCGGCACGCCGCTTTATCGCTTCGTTTGTGCCGCAAGACGCGCCTAGATTTTTCTCGATTGATCGCATTCAGGCGCAGCCGATTCTACTTTGTGCCAGAATGTTCTAGTAACTTTCCAAGCTTTATCTGAATGTTCGCTATCAGCTTGAAAAAGAGCACGGCCGACAGCAGCGGGCATTCTATTCGACGACCGCCGAGCACACTACTTGCTACGCCGCCGCCAAGTGACTCAGTTCTTTGCGGGCGCAAGTCAGCCCAAATAAAGAGTTTCGTTTTGAAGACATTCTCGCTGTGTTTCTGTTCGCCGGACTGAAGACACCACTACGTGTCATCTGGTGGAGGTGGTGACCTGCTACCCTGCTATGCCCCTCACGATGGAACCTGGCGCACAGCCAATGCCTGTCGTGCTTCGCCAGCCCCGTGAGCCACCGACTTGCCGTGGAGAACCGCACGAAGATGTGGAAGACTGGATGGACTTGTACGACCGTGTGGCAGTGCTGAACACCTGGCACGACAGCGCTACACTTCGAAATGTTTATTTTGCATTGGACGGTCCTGCCAGAACGTGGTTTGAAAACCACGAATCTTCCCTCACGACCTGGGTGACCTTCAAGATGCAGCTAGTGGGTACTTTTCCAGCGTCGTGCGTAAGGAAAGAGCGGAGGTCCCGCTGCAGACAAGAACTCAACGTCCAAACGAGACCGTAACTGCGCATGTGGAAGACATGAAACGCATTTTCAGGTGCGCCAACCCCGACATGAAGAAAAGAAGCTGTCCTTCCTGATGCGTGGCGTGAAGGAGCAACTTTTCGCCGACCTGATCCGGGATCCTCCACAAACCGTCGCCGAGTTTGAATCTGAAGCTTCAACCATCGAAAAGACCTTGGACGCCCGGAACCGGCACTACAACCGACCACTTGAAGTGCTGCCGACAAGCCCCCAGCAGATACCCTTGCAAGCGGGGATAGCCTGCTAGATTTGATACGCGAAACTGTTCGCGAGGAACTTCGTCGGTTGCTGCCATCCCCAAGGCAGCAGACGCAGCAGCCTCAGGTGTCGTCGCTCACGGACATTATCTGTGAAGAAGTGCATCATGCACTTGGCTCCCTGTCACCAACGATACCAACGGAAGCTACAGCTATGACCTACGCCGCAGCACTACGAAGTCCTCCACCTCGACGAGAACCCCCAAGTCCTCTTCGACGGGCACCAGCTCTAGAAGAACGACGTCCCCTAACTCCCACCCGCCCACCTTATGAGCGAAGCAACGGAACCAGGAAATGCGACCAGTGCAGGACTCCCGACAACCGCCCACTATGTTTCCATTGTGGCCACACTGGGCACATACTTCACCACTGCCCGTACAGACGCATCGGGCTGCGAGGTTTTGCCATCGACGCCCCTCGACCGCTCCCCGGCCAGCGACCATGGGAAATTGACGACTACCTGCGCAGAGGGGAGTACGTGTCTTCAAGCCGTCTTTCCTGCTCCCCGTCGCCGTCCACTGCTCGATTTGCATCACCGGACCGCAGCTACGTCGGGGCTGTCCGAGGACGGTCCCCTAGCCCCCGTAGGGAAAACTAAACAAAGCAACCTGTGGAAGTCAGGTTGCTTGCCGAGGAAACGACGAAGATCCTCCAGCGACCACGCCGTATGAAGACACCGCATACAAAGACAACCTCGACCACGACGCGAACCATCTTCAAAACGACGCCGCCATCAAGAAAAGCTTCGACCACACGCCCCACCCACGATTCAAATACCCGACGAAGCCGTGACCCGACGCCGAAGACGACGTTCAACTCCAGAGCCAGGACATCCGATTTAGAAGTGGTTATCGACGGCCGGAAAGGCACCGCTCGAGTCGACACGGGAGCCGACTATTCGGTGATGAATGGACCATTCGCTGCGCAGCTGAGGAAAGTAACGACCACTTGGGACGTCCCACAAATTCGCACCGCAGGGGGCCACCTCATTACGTCATCAGGACGATTCACAGCGCGAGTGACTCAGGGGACACACATATCCCGCGACCTTCGTAGTGCTACGGCAATGTTCCCGCGAAGTGATCTTGGGCATGGATTTCCTTAATGAGCGTCAAGCGATAATTGACCTGCGATCCAAGATGATCACACTTTCCATGGACGAGGCCATTCCGTCTATGAGAACTCCGGAACATCATATTGCGCTTAGTGTCCTGGAGCAACAAGTGAGTGTCCCACCCCGCTCAAGCGTCATCATCACCGTAGGCGCCACTCAAGCGAATACCATTAAAACTATTATCGAGGGGAACATGCAGTTGCTTCCCGACCGAGGAATCGGCATCGCAAGAGGCATCGCACATTTCCGCAAACGACAAACCGAAGTACTACTACCTAACTTGTGGGTTCCTGAGTGGACACAGGCCACAAACCACCGCGGGTTCGGGCTTCGCGCGAGCCAAAGGCCCCGATCAGCCGTCACCACACACACCCTGGGGCACCGCTGCGGCGCACTCAACCTCCGCTGGGAGGAGAGCGATTCGCCGCAAAGAAATAGGCCTCCAAGTTCACACAGGAGAGGTTTATTCACGTCGTCCTTTAGCAGATACACAAACACTCAATAGTTACCCTGTCCCGGGGGCGCGCGAGGAGCAAGGCTCCGCTGCGAGCACGAAGCGACTAGACTAATGCGAGCCGCTAGCACGCCGCTGCAGGAGAATGTGCCCGCGGCAGTGCTGTGATCTCTCTCTCGCGTCGACCGTTGGGCCGGTTGCGAGAGAGAGTGGGCAATAAACGCAAGGTACGCCTGTCGGAGGTCGCTGGACCCCGCTGGACAGGCTCGAGCCGCTGCAGGTCAGAGGACACTTGCGGGCGAGCTCGAGTATGCACTGGTCTGAACGGCAAAGGCCGGTTCGGACAAACAGTAGCGTACGCACCTTACGCTGTCTCGGAGGGATCTCTGTCTCTGGGCCCCGCACGGACGGTCGCGAGGCGCGCGGCCGCCCAAGCGGGTCCCGAAATCCCACCAAAAGGCACTAATGGCAAAGGCCGTTGCGGCGCCGAGGCGGAGCTGTGGCCAAATGACAGTGATTAGTCACTTGGCCGCCTCTCCACCGTCTGAGGCGAGAGCAAGGGAAAGAGGAGAAACAACGCGGGAAGCCGGCAACAGCCGCGCAAAGGCAACGGCGGGAAGCCAGGATTCCCACAAACTTCAGCGAAGATTACCGACACGTTAACAGAGGAACGACGATTGCATTCCTCGACGAAATATCTGACGTGCGAGACTTCTTCGTGCTCTCCGACCCATCCGTAGAAGATTCGCCTGTCCAAGCGAACTCACCCACTTTCGACATAAACCCAGCCCTGCCCGGGAACAGACAAGACCAGATCCGCAATTTCTTTCGAAGCTACAGCGAGTGTTTCTCGTCATCGCCGAAGGTCTGACAAACGCCGATTGCCAAGCATCGCATTATAACCGAAGAGCACACCCGACCTCTCCGCCAGAGCCCCTACCAAGTTTCCCCTCGAGAACGACAACCCATCCGGGACCAAGTGGAAGAAATGCTGCGCGACGACGTTATTCAGCCTTCAAAGAGCCCCTGGGCGGCACCTGTTGTTCTAGTGAGAAAGAAAGACGGTGCTCTTCGATTCTGCGTTGATTACCGGCGCTTGAACAACATCACAAAGAAGGACGTCTACTCCCTCCCTGGCATCGACGACACACTGGACCGGCTCTCCAACGCCAGGTATTTCTCGTCGATGGACCTCAAGAGCGGCTACTGGCAAATTTAGGTCGATGAAAGAGATCGCAAGAGAAGACCGCATTCATCACTCCAGATGGCATCTTAGTGTTCAAGGTGATGCCATTTGGTCTCTGTTCCGCACGAGCCACATTTCAGCGAGTAATAGATACAGTGCTGACAGGCCTGAAGTGGCAGATTTGACTGGTATATTTAAATCACGTCGTTGTCTTCGCCTCGAACTTTCAGGAACACCTAAAAAGGCTTCAAACAGTACTAGACGCAATCAAATCGTCCGGCATAACTTTGAAAGCAGAGAAGTGCCACTTTGTCTATGAAGAGCTGCTGTTTCTAGGCCACAACGTTAGCAAGGAGTGAGTACGGCCAGGCCCGCATAAAACCGCTGCTATCGCAATGTTTGGTTTGGTTTGGTTTATGGGGTTTAACGTCCCAAAGCGACTAAGGCTCTGAGAGACGCCGTAGTGGAGGGCTCCGGAAATTTCGACCACCTGGGGTTCTTTAACGTGCACTGACATCGCACAGTACACGGGCCTCGAATTTCTCCCCCAAAGAAATTCAGCCGCCGCGGCCGGGATCGAACCCGCGTCTTTCGGGACAGCAGCCGAGCTCCGTAGCCACTGAGCCACCGCGGCGGCTATCGCAATGTTTCCACCACCGGCCGATAAGAAAGCTGTGCGCAGATTACTCGGACTGTGCGCGTACTACCGACGATTTGTGAAGAACTTTGCGCGCATCGCCGAGCCACTGACCCACCTGACAAAGGCAGACGTGCCATTTAAATGGAAAGCGCCGCAAGTGGAAGCCTTCAAGGAACTTCAGCGCCGTTTACAGTCCCCACCGATCCTCGCGCACTTCGATGAAAACGCTGAGACTGAAATTCATACCGAAGCAAGTAGTGTGGGCCTAGGTGCGGTCCTCCTTCAGAAAACTGGCGGAGTGGAGAAGGTCATCGCGTACGCTAGCCGTTCCCTGTCCAAAGCCGAAGCTAATTATTCGACAACTTAGAAGGAGTGACTTGCCATCATCTGGGCTACGTCGAAATTCCGCCCTACCTGTACGGACGACCGTTCAAGGTGGTCAGCAATCACCACGCACTGTGCTGGCCCGCCAGTTTGAAGGGCCTGTCCGGCCGCCTCGCTGGATGGAGCCTGCGGCTCCAGGAGTTTGATGTAACCGTCGTTTACAAGTCCGGACGCTAGCACTCTGATGCCGACTGCCTGTAACGAGCCCCTATAGATGCACCACCGCCGAACGACGATGAGGACGCCTTCCTGGGACCTATCAGCTCCAGCTCTTTTGTAGAACAGCAACGTGTGGACCCCGACATAAAATGCCTCATCGAATACTTCGAAGGCAAGGTTTTTTCGCTCCCCGCCTCGGCCAAGCGAGGATTGTCTTCGTTCTGTTTTCAGAACGATGTCCTCGTGAAGAAGAACTTTGCGGCGAACAAGACAGCCTACCTCCTTGTTGTACCTGTAAGTCTGCGCGGAGAAGTTCTTCAGGCCTCACACGACGAGCCGAGAGCTGGACATCTCGGGTTTTCTCGCACCCTCCGCTGCATTCAAGACGAGTATTACTGGCCCCGACTGTCTGCCGATGTCGCACATTATGTGAAAACCTGCCGAGGCTGTCAGCGACGAAAGACCCCTCAAACCCGACCAGCAGGATTTCTGAACCCCATTGAACCCCCCTCAAGGCCCTTTCAACAGATCGGCATGGACTTGCTTGGCCTTTTCCCGAAAACAACATCTGTAAATAAGTGGATTGTGAGACAGGCCTTCGGCTCCCGAACTCTCGGCGGATGGCGCTTAAGGAAGACGACGACGACAAGTGAAAAACTGTGACGATCATTGTGCGTGTGCTGGACTGATCGCTGCCTCTGGTTTGTACCGGGACTGCGCCGCTAGTCGTTCGCGTCGCAGCGCCTTGAAGGACGTCCTGCACTACACTTGGTGGAGGTGCCATCGATCCCCTCACCCTGGAGCTTCGCAGTTGTGCATTGCCTCCCATTTCTGCGATGCCTGAGACCGCCCCCCAACCTGCATCACCGCTTCCCTCGGCTGTCACCTGTTCCGGCATAGCGCGGCAGCGTGACCCAGCCTTTTTCAGCGGCACGGATGACACGGATGTGGAGGATTGGTTGGCCTCCTATGAACGAGTGAGTGCGTATAATAAGTGGGACGACAGCGTCAAGCTCACCAACGTTATATTTTATTTCTGCGACGTCGCCAATCTGTGGTTCCGCAACCACGAGGCCGACATCTCCAGCTGGGCGGATCTTAAAACAAGCCTCACAGAGGTCTTTGGCCGTCCCGCTGTGCGCAAGCTCCGTGCCGAACAACGCTTGCGCAGTCGGGCACAACAAAGCGGCGAAAATTTATCCAGCTACATCGAAGATGTCGACCTTTGCAAGCGCATCAACGCTTCCATGAGCGAGGCCGACAAAACCAGAAACATTATGAAAGGCATTGATGATGACGCCTTCCAAATGCTCGTCACCAACAATCCCCAATCTGTGTCCGATGTGATCAGCTACTGCCAGAGCTTCGATGAGCTGCGGAAGCAGCGCCTTTCCACCGGGCGGGCCGGATTTCAAGACGCCACAATATCCAGCTTGGCTCTTTCCGGGGACGGTGCTCTGTACCACCCGTCGCTCTTTCAGCACATTACGCAGTTTGTCCGTGAGGCAGTCGCCCGCCATCTGTGCTTGTCTACCTGCCCACCTACTCCTGCACCGCCACTGACTCCCAACCTCCAGCGTGTCATACAGGAGCAGGTCGCCGAGGTACCGCCCTCTCCTCCTCCACCTCCTCAGCAGTCACTGATCGCGGCTCCTTTAACGTACGCTGATGCTGTTGCTGTAGCGCGAGCGTCGCCTTCACCTGCTGCTCCTGTCTACAGGCCTCCCCGCCACCTGTTAGAACCCCAGAGACCTGCCCCTCCCACTTACCGTCCATTTGCCCGCCCACGATCACAGCCGGAGCCTCTCAACCCCTGGCACACGCAAGACAATCGCCCTATTTGTTACGCATGCGGCGTCGCTGGCCACGTGGCTCCTTTGTGCCGCAATTGCGACCATCGTCCGTACATTTATGGGCGTGAGCCGACCTACAACCTTCCGCCGTCCTCGTTGCCTGTGTCACATGAGCCGCCTTCGGATCCCTCTTCTCCTAGTTACCGTTTCCGTTCCCACCGCTCGCCGTCTCCTGGCCAACGTTTCCCGTTCTCCGTTGCTCCGCCGCCCACCCGCCGCGCAAGCGGAAAACTAACGGCCGCAGTTCCGGAGGCAAGAACTGCGCCGCCAGCGACACGATCAAGACCTGCTTCCGTGCCCGCCAACATTATCCCTATGTTCGTTGAGGGAGTCGCCGTCGAAGCACTTGTTGACACTGGCGCAGCTGTTTCCGTTCTCAGTCACACACTCTGTCGACGACTCAAAAAAGTGACGACGCCTCTTCTCGCCGTTTCTCTCCGCACCGCCAGTGCTCAGGACATTCGACGATTAGCCGCGTGCACCGCCTGCCTGCTTATCGAGCACGTCCCCTACACAATAGAGTTCATCGTGCTCGCCCGCTCATCTCACGACGTCATCCTTGGTTGGGACTTCCTTTCCACGCATCACGCTGTTATTGACTGCGCCCGTGCACAGCTTGAGTTATCGCCCTTCAGTGACGCTCCCTTGGACGTACCCGGAGCTGCTTCCGCTACTGTGGTCGTCTCAGAGGACACTGACGCTCCGCTCTTTTCTTCAGTGCTGGTGCCTCTTTCTTGTGCTGCTCTCTCCGACGCAACTGTAACATATACGCCCTCTTTACGATGCGCTGACCAGAAATCTGTTTTGCTGCCTCATGCCGTGTTGACAATTATTCGTGGCTCAAGCGCTATTCATGTGTCCAACCCGTTCTCCTGCCCTACCACTTTGCTCCGTGGCCAATCGCTTGGTAGTGTTGCCGTCCTTGATCCTGCCTCAGCATAACTCCTCGTCGATAGCACGGCCGGCCTTCACGTCAGTGCCATTACGCGTGTTCCCATCGCCAATCCATCTCTTCTCGATGTTTTTCACCGTTACGTCGACGCTGCCCTGACGCCTACCGAACGGGCCCAACTTGTCACCGTCCTGCACCGTTTTGCAGCTTCGTTCGACTATCAGCAACCTTCTTTGAGCCGCGCAACCACCGTTGCCCACTGCACTGACACTGGCACACATGCCCCTTTGCGCCAACGTCCGTACCGCGTGTCAGCCGCTGAGCGCCGCATCATTGACGAACAGGTGACCGACATGCTCAATCGCCACGTGATACAGCCGTCGCAAAGTCCGTGGTCATCGCCGGTGGTCCTTGTCAAGAAAAAAGATGGTTCCATCCGGTTCTGCGGTGACTACCGTCGTCTGAACAAGATTACACGCAAGCACCTACCCTCTCCCTCGTATCGACGACGCCCTCGACTGCCTGCATGGCGCTGAGTTCTTCTCTTCATTGGACTTGCGCTCTGGTTACTGGCAGGTGCCGATGGCAGAGGCCGATCGCCCTAAAACTGCCTTCATCACACCCGACGGACTATGTGAATTTAATTTCATGCCCTTCTTCCTCTGCAATGCCCCCGCCACATTCCAGCGCATGATGGACAACGTACTTCGCGGGCTTAAGTGGCACATATGCCTTTGTTACTTAGATGACGATGTGATCTTTTCCCCGGATTTTCGTCTCACCTACAGCGCCTTGAGACTGTTCTTCGCTGCCTGGCCGACGCTGGCCTCCAACTCAGTTTAAAAAGTGCCGCTTCGGAGCTCGGAAGCTCACCATTCTCGGACATGTCGTGTCCAAGGATGGCGTTCTCCCGGGCTCGGCAAAGTTGCGAGCTGTAGCAGAATTTCCGAAACCCACTTCTGTGAAAGACCTCCGCAGCTTCGTCGGCCTCTGCTCCTATTTCCGCCGCTTTGTCCGCAACTTCGCCACTATCATCGACCCTCTGACCAAGCTCCTTTCCGGCCACGACCTTTGGGCCTGGTCGCCAGCCTGTGATGAAGCCTTTTCGACACTTCGTCGCCTCTTGACCACTCCGCCAATCCTGCGTCATTTCGACCCTCGTTCTCCGACGGAACTCCACACTGATGCCAGCGGCGTTGGCCTCGGTGCAGTCCTTGCGCAGCACAAGCCTGGCATTGACGAATATGTTGTCGCTTATGCCAGCCGGACACTGACAAAAGCTGAAGCCAACTATTCTGGCACCGAGAAGAAATGTTTAGCCATCCTGTGGGCGATCGCCAAATTCAGCCCTTACTTGTACGGGCGCCCTTTTGACGTTGTCACCGATCGCCACGCCCTCTGCTGGTTGTCGTCTTTGAAAGATCCCTCAGGTCGCCTGGCGCGCTGGGCTTTGCGGCTTCAAGAGTACGAGATCCGCGTTGTCTGTCATTCCGGCCGTAAAAATGCCGGTGCTGATGCCCTCTCACGTTCCCCTCTGCCGTCGAGGCAGCGCCTTGTATCTCCGCCCTGCATTCTTTGACGTTTGAGCCCGCTGGTATGGCTTCCGAGAAACGCAGAGACCCGTGGATCGCTTGCCTCTTTGATTTCTTATCTGGCCAATCCTCTCGACCTCCTTCCCGTGCTCTCCGTCGTCAGTCCCACCATTTCTCCATCAGATACGAGCTTCTTTACCGCCGAAACTACCTTCCGGATGGTCGCAAGTGGCTGCTTGTCATTCCGACCCATCTGCGCACCTTCATTTGCTCTTCCCACCACGATGACCCCAGTGTGCTCATGCCGGCTTCTTGAAGACCTTCACCCGCCTACGACATCGGCACTACTGGCGTGGGATGTACCGTTACGTGCGCAAGTTCATTCAGTCCTGCACCGCATGCCAGCGCCGAAAAAACCCTCCTCGTCGACCCGCCGCTCCTATGCAACCGCTGCCTTGTCCAGTGCAGCCCTTCGAGCGTGTTGGCATTGACCTCTACGGCCCTCTTCCCTGCAGATCAGCCAGCAACCACTGGATTATCGTCGCCATTGATCATCTTACCCGCAACGCCGAAACGTCGCCTTTACCATCTGGTACAGCCCACGATATTGCGTCATTCATCCTCCATCGCATCATTCTTCGCCATGGTGCTCCCAAAGAGTTGCTGAGCGACAGAGGTCCGGCCTTTCTGTCTGAAGTTGTAGAAGCTCTTCCTCAGAAATGCCGCATCGTTCACCGCACCACCTCCGCCTACCATCCACAGACAAATGGCCTGGTTGAGAGTTTTAACCGCACTCTGGCGACATTCTGGCCATGTATGTAGCTTCCGATTACTGCAACTGGGACCGCGTTCTACCTTTTGTCACATATGCTTATAACTCCGCTGCTCAAGCCACCACCGGATTCTCTCCATACTTTCTCCTCTACGGCCGTGAGCCTTCCTGTACAAAGGACACTATTCTCCCTTACCGCCCTGATGCTTCTGAATTCACGCCTCTTTCTCAAGCCGCCACTTACGCCGAAGAATTCCGTCAGCTTGCCCGGTCTTTCACTTCACACGCCCAGCAGCAGCAGAAAAGCACCCGTGATTCCTCTGCACTTCTTCCCACTTATCTTCCTGACTCTTTGGGCTAGCTATGGGTGCCTTCAAGTTCCGGCCTTTCCTCCAAACTTCTCAGCAAGTACCACGGCCCCTACCGCATTCTTAAGCAGACTTCCCCCGTCAATTACCTCATCGAAACCCTTACCCCGTCCACTGACCTTCGTCGCCGAGGCCGTGAAATTGTTCACACCAGCCGCCTTAAACCATACTATGACCCCGCCGTCGTCACATCACCCTAGGTCGCCAGGATGGCGCCTTTTCGCCCGGGGCCAGTTGTAAGACAGGCCTTCGGCTCCCGAACTCTCGGCGGCTGGCGCTTAAGGAAGACTACGACGACAAGTGAAAAACCGTGCCGATATGCTCGTGTGTGTGCTGGACTGATTGCTGCCTCTGGTTTGTACCGGGACTGTGCCGCTAGTCGTTCGCGTCGCAGCACCTTGAAGGACGTCCTGCACTACAAGATCATTATAGCGACCGACTACCTGACCCGCTACGCCGAGGAAAAACCCTACCGAATGGAACAGCAGCAGAAGTCGCCAAATTTTTCGTGGAGAACATTCTTCTGCGACACAGCGCCCCCGATGTGCTCATCACTGACAGAGGAACAGCATTCACGGCGGAACGGACGCAAGCCATCCTCCATTACAGCCAAACCAGCCACCGGAGAACTGCATACCACCCGCAGACGAACGGACTGACCGAGCGCCTCAACAAAACCATCGCCGATATGCTTGCCATGTATGTCGATGCCGAACACAAGACCTGGGACGTCATCTTGCCTTACGTAGTCTTCGCCTACAACACCGCAGTGCAGGAGACCACCCAGATGAGGCCTTTTAGGCTCGTCCATGGCAGAGAGGCCACGACCACGCTGGATGCCATGCTGCCGAACGTTACGGAGGAAGATAACGTCGACGTCGCCGCCTACCTACAACGAGCAGAAGCAGCCCTAAGACTTGCCCGATTAAGGATCAAAGACCAGCAGCGGACCGATGCCACACGCTACAACCTACGAAGACGCAACGCGGAATACAAGCCAGGAGACCGAGTCTGGGTTTGGACGCCCATTCGCCGCCGAGGATTGAGTGAAAAGCTTTTGCGCCGCCGTTTCGGCCCGAACAGTCGAGCGCGATTTGAAGGTTACTGTGCGAGCGTCGACCGGGAACATGAACAGCGCCACGGCCAAGAATTCTCTGCTGAGGCGAGGGAGGTATCAGGCCAGATTCCCTCACTCTTTTTGCTGTTCCTTTAGCAGCCGTCACTCCCTGCAGGCCTATCAGTTTCTTTTTTTTTTTGGTTCAGCGAACAGGCAGTGATCGTAGTGCGCACGAAGTATTGTTCGGTATTATCTGAAATTGGACTCTACGAAACTGCATCTAGCCAATGCAACGTCATTGCTGCTGAGCCAGGAAGAAGGGGTGACCAAGAACCACGACCAAGTTATGAGGTAACCAAGTGCACACTTTATCGCAACAAATGGAAAGCTTAGAATAGAGAGAAAGGGCGGTGGTTTTGTCGCGGGGGTGATGGTTGTTGTATGAAACAGCGAACGAGGGAGAGAAGAGTGCGAAATCATGATTTTTCCCGTTCCAAAACCGGCCTCCAGGTGCCTGGAGTGCTAGGCTGGTCGACGCTAGCGCGATAACCTTCAAATCGCGCTCGACTACAAGGTTCTTCGTCGGCTGGGTGAATTGGACTATGAAGTCGTCCCTGACCAAATGACTGCATCCCAGCGACGCCGCGTACGACCAGAAGTAGTCCATGTGGTACGCCTAAAGCCCTATCATGCATGCTAAAAGACGCCGTGTTTCCACTTTCGGTGTTTATTTTTGCACAACCCGTTTGTGATTGTTTATAGCCACATTATGTTCTAAAGCATCGATTCGATGCTTCTTTGAGAGGGGAGTAATGCCGCGAATGTTTGTAGCGTTTGTTTGTTGTGTTTATTTGTTCATGCTTCAAGGCTGCCGGCACGCCGCTTTATCGCTTCGTTTGTGACGCAAGACGCACCTAGATTTTTCTCGATTGATCGCATCCAGGCGGAGCCGATTCTACTTTGTACCAGAATTGTCTAGTAACTTTGCAAGCTTTATCTGAATATTCGCTACCAGTTTAAAAAGAGCGCGGCCGACTGCGGCGGGCATTCTGTTCGACGACCGCCGAGCACGCTAGTTGCTACGCCGCCGCCGAGTGATTCAGTTTTTTGCGGGCGCAAGCAGGCCAAATAAAGAGTTTCGTTTCGAAGACATTCTCGCTGTGTTTCTGTTCGCCGGACTGCAGTCACCACTACGTGACAATATTTTAGATGCCACCCAGTGCGTCCTTGGCCTCATTGAGTCATGCACGAGGTGGATCAGCAGGCCATTTACTCGGTTATCTCCAGCCTGTAGGTGAAAGGTGCACATACCTTAAGGATGGCTGCTTAAGCGGCAGGGAAACCCCTATCTTACAGGTGCTACTTGCGACACGACTCAAACAGTCGTGGTGGAGTCGGCATTTGTGCAGTGCCAGCATTTGGGCACACTATTCCTGGTGCCACGTGGACTTGAAATCAATGTGGCGCAAGAGCAATAAAATGATGCAAAGGACTGCCAACTGGTGTCGGCCCAATTTTTGAAGACGCTTGAACAAGTTCAATGCTTTCAAGGTGTCTTGAAAATGGCGAAAGCACAGTTCACCAATGCTTGCCCCAAGTGTCTTTATTCTTGACGAAAGGTCCTCAAATGGCTGGGCGTGCTGGCTTGCGTCATAAAACATGGTGTTTACTGGCTTTGAGAGGCCACCTTGTCGTACGCTCCTCCAGTCCACGAACTGCAAAGGTAGAGGTGCAAGTGGGCTGCTACGAGGGCGCCTCCACTGCTGTGGCAGCTCGGTGCACGCTACCTCTGGTGGAGGTTCCTTATAGCCATTGGCCTTTAGTAGCAACACTAGCTTTAAAGCGGCTACACTGTGGCTACACGCTTCACAGGCACCAGCTGAGCAATCGCATCTTGCAGACGCCACTGATCCACAGCTTTTCAAAGTGAGGCAGACCTTATAGGGCTTTGACGCCTGCCTCTGGCTCCGAAAACAAGTGCACTTGACATGCATCTCATGAGGCCTGCAAAAAAAAATACGAACATTTCATGTCAACCATTTGCACGAATTTTTGACCACTACATACTGATACTGGTTTTTTGTACAGTTCCCATTATAGCTCTATGCAATCTACTTGGTGAACGATATATATGCCAAATAATGATGCCTGCTTGAAACTGCATTACTATATGTAGAGCTCACAATATATGTTTTTTTTTTCATGTACTAGTATCCTATGGTGCTCCTGCTGCTCTTGTATGGCAGCAGCATGAACATACGTTTGTCGCGAGAGCGTCATTCGGCCGACAGAATGAGACATGCTGTCAGCGTGGAGGTTCCCCGCAGACTGCCTGTTTCTGAGGAAGGAAAACGAATTCTAAAGGATGTGGGAGTCAAAGAGAGAGTCAGAGAGATATCTCAAAGGGCAGAGCGGCTAGATGTTTATTAACTCTGCAGCGCGCCTCCAGCGACCGACGAGCGGCGCAGATGCGCCAGGTGTCTTGAGTTACCGAACACACGGCACCGGCGTGCCGCGTCGCTTCCCGCTTGCTTCGTTTACACGCTTGATCCAAGGGAACTGAGAGCAGCCCAACGCAGAGCGTTTGCAGTCACTGGCGCAGAACACTGCACAGACGCAGACTTGTCCAGAGCGCCCGAACTGAGGCCCGCGAAGCAAGACATGAGAAATTTAAAAACGAGTGCTTTCACGGGTAATCCTAGCACGCAATCGCTGCAGCACAGCCAAACGAAGCATAAAAAAACCGCAGTGCTCACAACAAAGCAGCTGCGGCAAGACTTCTGGTTACTTGTGTAACACACCGCTCCAGAACTCTACAGACCAGAGTGCAAAGCTCAACGCGGCTTCAGACAACGGTAAGTACGAGCGCGCGTTCGTATAGCATTTTCGCGCAACATGACGCCTTATTTCTAGTTTGTGCATTAAAGGTTGTTAAACACGCTACCCTTATATTTTTCCTGGTGAGAAGACATGCTGCGGTTCGCAACTAGATTTAAACGCGTTCTCTGAAACTGATGTGCAGCGCAGACGCGCTTCAGTGGTATGCACGGACGTAGCAGAAGCAGTAAGAACGCGAACTTTTGCATGTCCAGGAGAGAAGCGCTAATACTGTACCTGAAGGATGACACGACAACGCGCACTATCGACGGATCGCAGTAAGTCTCGCATACCAGCTTGTAACTTCGCTGAGAAGTGCGGCCGGACGGAGCGCGCACACCGTGGGCATCACAATAGGAGTCCAAAAGCCTTTCCGAAAATCCGGCCGGGATGATAGTCAGGTCCCTCGACCACTGCTAATTTTCCGCCATCGCTTTTACAAACGCAACGAAAGTGGTGTGGACATGCAACGAGGTCAAAACTGGCACAAAGGTTGTGCAAAGATGCCCAATATATGGCGCACTGCGCCGACGGAAGTTGCTGGTGATGATGCCTGCCGAGTTGCCAGAGTGAATTTTCTAAAGGGTCTATTGCCATGCGGATCTTAACCACCTGTTCTGGGAATGTCCTCTGTACACACCATCTCGTCTTCGAGCCCTGGCTGCCGTTGAACGGGGACCATGGCCTTCTTCTATCTGGACTTGGGCCTGCCCCATTGCCTCGTCTCGAGATCGTGCCATCGAGCTCTGGCGGGCACTCCTCGTGTTCATCCAGGACTCGGAGGCGCCGCTGATCAGCGATCGGCTCCGCAGTGCTCACCAGAGGCACGCAGCCTCCACTTAGCTGACTCCCGGGTTTTAATAAAACGGAGGCAGCCTTACCCCTTCTCATTTACAACACCCCCCTCTCTTTCCACCGTAGCGCTTTCAGCGCATTCTAATGTGGAGTAAACGTGGTTTCAATCAATCTGTTGATGAAACCGAAGCAGCGTCAAGAAGAAATTCAGATGTAAATTATTCATTGGTGTTAGGCAAATACCACGGGTTGCTCCATGTATGCCAATAGCATCGTTTTAAAGAAGAAAACACGCAAGCAAACATTAGGTGTCTGGCCCTTTATTCAAATAGACCAGTGCTAACAATTTGATTAAAACCATTCGGAAACATTTGAAAGGGGAGGAACAATGACTCAAGATTTCACTTAAAGGGACTATGCAATGAATTAAAAGTGACTTGTAAATGTTTTCAATACTTATAAATGATGCTAAGAAGCAGTCACACCAAGTATGAGTCTTCGGAACTGAGCCGGCAATTCATTATAAATTTTTAAGAACCGCGTTTTTTTTTAAATTCGCGGGCCGATTGGGGTCTTTGTAGTGACCGATTTTGGAACTAAAATCGTGAAAATAGACGTCACTAGTCCCGTGACGTCGGCAGGCAACCACATGCTGTCATTCGCTGGAGCCACGGCAGCCACGACGTCACGGGCACGCTTCCGGTAGCCGTGAAAATCGTCTGCTCGAGCCGCCACGCGACCCCCTCGGGTCAAGCGCGAGCCACGCATATGGCCTTCACGCATATGTTTTCAGTTTACCTCAGCCGCCTCTTTCTGTCGGGAGTTCGGGAGCCACTCGCAGTGCCTTTGTCGCAGTGACAAGCAGAGAAATTCGACGCGCCGCAATCCAGGAAGGCGAAGAGAGACCAGAGAGACGCTGCGGACGCTGCTGCTGGGGTGCTGGGTGCGACAACGGAAGTCGCAAACCGAACGTCAGTGAATGACGTATTCATGGGCGGGGCCCAGTCCCAGACCTGTTTTCTTTATTTTTTCCTGGTGCTCCGCGTGTACGAGTTGAAGGGGGAGAGGAGGAGCTTGATTTTTAATCGTCTATAACTTCGTTGTTATTGATGCTAGCTCAAAAATTCTTGCGCTGGGGTGACGAGTGGTGGAATGCCTCTCTCTCGTCTGCTTTACGTAATCTCAACTAATTTCTTGCATAGTCCCTTTAACCCTGACGTCCAATGTTTTAGAATTGGTGCTCATCATCATCAGCCTGACTACACCCACTGCAGGGCAAAGGCCTCTCCCATGTCTCTCCAATTAACCCTGTCCTTTGTCAGTTGTCGCCACTGTATCCCCGCAAACTTCTTAATCTCGTCCGCCCACCTAACTTTCTGCCGTCCGCTGCTACGTTTGCTTTCTCTTGGAATCCACTCCGTTACCCTTAAGGACCAGCGGTTATCTTGCCTTCGCATTACATGCCCTGCCCAAGCCCATTTCTTCCTCTTGATTTCAACTAAGATGTCATTAACCCGCGTTTGTTCCCTCACCCACTCCGCCCTCTTCCGATCTCTTAACGTTACACCTATCATTTTTTTTTCCATAGCTCGCTGCGTTGTTCTTAACTTAAGCTGAACCCTCTTTCTTAGCCTCCACGTTTCTGCCCCATAGGTGAGTACCAGTAGTATACAGCTGTTGTATACTTTTCTCTTCAGGGATATTGGTAAGCTACCATTCATGATCTGAGAGAACCTGCCATATGCGCTCCACCCCATTCTTATTCTTCTAGTTATTTCCCTCTCATGATCCGGATCTGCGGTCACTACCTGCCCTAAGTAGACATATTCTCTTACTACTTCCAGCACCTCGCTACCAATTGCGAACTGCTGTTCCCTTGCTAGGCTGTTGAACATTACTTTGGTTTTCTGCATGTTAATTCTTAGCCCCACCGTTCTGCTCTGCCTGTCTAACTGATTGATCATGCTTTGCAGTTGTTGTCCTGACTGGCTTAGCAAGGCAATGTCATCAGCGAATCGCAAATTACTCAGGTATTCTCCATTAACTCTTATCCCCAACTGTTCCCATTCCAGTCCCCGGAATACCTCCTGTAAGCAGGCAGTGAAGAGCATTGGCGAGATCGTGTCTCCCTGCCTGACACCTTTCCGTATTGGAATTTTATTGCTGACTTTATGGAGAACTATAGTAGCTGTGCAATCGTTATAAATATCTTCCAATATTTTCACATAACACTCTTCTACACCCTGATTCTGCAATGCCTGCATGACAGCTGAGGTTTCCACTGAGTCAAATGCTTTCTCGTAATCAATGAAGGCTCTATATAGGGGTTGGTTATATTCTGCGCATTTCTCTACCACCTGATTGATAGTGTGAATGTGGTCTATTGTCGAGTTTAATTTACGAAAGCCTGCTTGATCATTTGGTTGACTAAAGTCCAAGGTTGTCCTAATTCTATTAGCGATTGCCTTAGTAAATACCTTGTAGGCAATGGACAATAAGCTGATTGGTGCTAGTGCAGCACAAAAGCTTCAGTTAGGTTTCTTCCCAGAAATGAGACTTCATTCAATTTTGCTGTCCAATATACTGGGTGTCATTTTCGCCCTTTCCAGAGCAGACAGATTCGGATGGATAAACGTATGCGCTAGACCATCTCTAACTGTCTAAAAAATTGACAGTGGCTTAGCTCTTGTTAAGCCTGGATATACAAGCGAAAAGCTGCACTTATGCATTGTTTGACGTCATGGCTGTCGCAATTCACGCACAGTTCACTGGGAGCAGCACGATAACGATGTAAGCAAGCGCGTTATATAGCTCTCCTTC